>NC_137459.1:235796710-235869210 GCF_964235325.1 Thermobia domestica
CACCAGTATTCAGAAGCATATTTTATAATGACACTCGACGCTAGCAATAGGAGCTAAATACGCGGTTCTGATTAGTTGATGTTATCCGTTTCTCGTCACGTAGCATAAATATAGCAGGAATAAAGTAGATAGTACTGTCGGTCTTCGTGGCCGATCGTGCTAGTACAACTGGTTATTAATTATAATCTCTTTTCGCATGGTTCAAACCCGTATTTGATACAACATAAAGGAGTTTTTTTATTTCCTTTTTATAAAATCTGAAATGTTAATAATTTAGTGAATATAGTGATGTAATGCCGTTCGAGTTCTCAATTAAATACTCCTGTGTGTTTTCAAAATCAATTCCACTATTAACAAGCTACTGTTTTGAGCGAACAGAAAAGGATCTTTATTTAGGGGAGCCGGATTAAGTAACGCTTTAGATAAGTGGTAAGTATTGTGGTTTCCTAATCCGGCGATGAGGGTTCGATTCTCCCATTTGCCACTTCCATTTTTTTTAAATGTTTCATTTATAAGGCTGCTCTCCAGTTGGGTGCTGCTAAATGAAACATAATCTCGAGTGGAGAAATTCAGTGATGATGTAATCCTGGAAATAAAGGAAGAAAAATAAATGAAGAAAACGATTACATATTTAATTCTGTTAATGGTTCCATTTTTCATATTAACCGTTAATTTCGTGAATTTTTAAATTGTTGTTTATTGACACTATATTCTCCTCTTTTCTCCTTGAGTCTCAATGTGTAAATTTTCACAAATATTATCAAAATAAAGAACCCTCAGTTATATTTGCAGCCTAAGGAGAAATACGCTTAGTACGGATAAGTTCTCCAACTCGTTTGAGTTATCGAATTTTTAATATTTTCAAATGAATTAATGCATACCAATATCTAGCATTTTCAAGCCATTTAACGAATAATGAAATCGGACAAGTTCTTCTTTCGAAGTAACATTACGTATCAGTCAGTGGCGCCCAATCCTAGGAGCTCAGGCCCTGTTAGACCCCAAAATTTTCATTAGGGGCTGGGTCCTTCCACTGAATGATCTATCCACACTTTAATTGATTTGCAGTTTGAAGTACTGTTAATAGTTCAAAATTCAGCGCAAGGCTTTGTATTTATTTAAACAAAAACTCATACATATACCTCATAATCTATCCGTATATTACTTGGTACGCATATGTATAGTCATTTGAAGTACGTTAACTTGATTATATAATACCTCATTTGAGTTAATTGTAAGATTATTTAAGTCCCCTGGCTGTTGTCTTCTCATCGTAGCCTCTGGTGTCCGTATTTTTTTTTTTTTTTTGGCACTGTACTGTGTACTGTGGGTAGAAGTATGCAAAGACTCACTTTTGTCATTTCGTTTTCCAGCGTTTTGCCTCACTCATGCACAAAAACACACTTTACGATTTGTTATTTTAACAGGTGGAGGCAACTTCATGCTGCTGTTCTATCTAGCTGCTCTACCAGGCGTAATTAATTTTGGATAGGTCGTTAGTTGGGTTGCCTAAATCACCGATTTTGTACCTCAAAAATTTATTTGGCCCGCTGTATATGAGGTATCGTATTCAATTATTTATGTTTCTCATTAACATATTATTTCATTACCGTAAAGGGAAACATATTTCAAGTACATTAAGGTTGTGAATATAGTATATAGGTTCAAGTTTTACATATTAAGGGATAGTTCTGTTATATTAGTATTTTTCCTAAAGATGAGCAGACATTCCATTGTTACTTTTATGTTGTAGTCGTCAATTTCTTTAATTGTCAGTATTATATCAGTACTTTTACATTGTTGATAAATTGATTCCAATAGTTCTATCAAACACGGGCGTGCCCACCGGGATTGAGGGGACGCGTCCCCAAGAAATTTTCTAGGAGGGGATTACCCCCCAGAAAATTGTATAGCAGGGATTCTTCCCCAAAGATCTTTTCAAAAATGATGAAATACTGCAATGGGAATGTCGATTGTCAATTAATGATTCCTTGAATGGGAAATGAATTACAATTTCATTGAAAAAAAATTCTACAACAATCATTAGGGTATAGAAATGAAGTATGCCTAGCGCTACTGTATTCGCTACATCGAAAATCTACTACCATAAAGCGTGCACACGTTCGTTTGTAACAGAAAGAAAGTTTTGAAATATATGTTTATGAAAATAGTAGATTCTAATTGAAACCACTCACTTTTAGTAAATATTTTTATTTTGTACAGCTACTGTTTTGTGAAAGACTTAGAGCTTACTTCCAAGGTAAAAATGTTTGGAATCTATCTTAATACTTATCACAATTTTCATGCTCAGTTTCAAATATTTCTACCTTGAGCAGATCTTTAGTTTTCCTAGTAATCGGTGGCTGCAAGAAATAAAATGTCGTATTCTAGGTATCTAAAGAGGTTCCTTTCCCTCTACAACTATAGCACGACAAAAAGAAAGAAGAAAATGCGAAATGAAAGTTTTAATAATGTACTGACTCTTGCTCTATCGGCTTCGTCTAAAAATAGTATCATTGTTGCTCCAACCTCGACAATCAATGGAAGACTTACATTACAAAACTGTTTTTAACTTCTGAAATATTACTGAAAATTTGTCCTTTTCTCGTGTGTGGGTGTGTAAGTCTCTGCTTATTCTTTCTAACATACTCTTCAACTTCGTCAACTGAACCGTGGGTGCGTGCACCACTGTTTTGAAGAGGAAGTTTCTGCAACGTGTTTTCTCTAACAGTAACGTTATTTATACTGCTGTGTCCATGTATGTGACTATGAGTATAATGCTAATCTGAAGTTTTTAGTCTGTTGCTTCTGTTTAGTGTTGTTTTGTTTGGAATTAATAAATTTATCCCACGAAAAAGAAAAAAGGCAGCGTATTAAGCAAAACAGTGCCATTATTGAAGGAAAGAAGAGAAAAAATAATTCAAATTATAGTTCAGGTGATGGACTATAACCTAAAACTGACAATGGAAATTCACATCTTCGTACCAGGTCATCATGACTATTAGTGTCTATAGAAGAAACCTCTCAATCTCCATGTCTAGCAAGTGGTTCAGATTCTCTCTACCTTTTGAACTTTTTGAAGCCCAATTAGGCTTTAGTGTTACCTACAAATTTTCCACAATATTCGCTGAAAGATCGAACATTGAAATTTGTGCCAACTTGCTTCCAGACATTTTCCTGTTTGCACGTTTTTCTTAATAAAAGTATAGTAACGTCATTTTTTGTCTTTACTGTATGGACTTCTTTGAAAACAATAAAGAATAAAGTTCTGAGTATAAATATGGAAAACTCTTTCACCACTATAGGATTTTGAAACTGGGAGGAGGGTAAAGAGAAATTTCGTATACACGAAACTTCGAATACCATAAACTGGTTACACTGCGCTAAACGCAGAGAAAAAACAGTAGAAAACCAACTAAACTGGCAAATTCTAGATAGACAACTAAAAGCCAGCAAATGCCTAGAGAAAATAATTTCGAGCATATGCTATCTTGCAAGACATGACTCCAGGTCCGGGATTTCTCTTTTTCAGTCGATGAGCTTTCGCTCTGAAGATTTTTTAAAATTGAAGAGCTGGATAGAGGGAAACATAAAAAGATGTAATTTCATGATGGTAAAATACAGAACAAAATTCTGGAAATCATGGGCCAAGAAATGTTTTTTTCTCGTAACAAAATCAAATCTCAAAATCCTCCTCTGTTCTCTATCATGCCTGATGGTTCCCGTGGTGTGAGTGGTGAAGAAAGTTAAGTATTTGTGTCAGAAATTTGATGAAGATTTTTGCCTTCATGAAAATTTTATTGGGATCTACAGCATATCAAAAACTAATGGTAAGTTTATAACTTCAGTTATTCTGGATGCGATGGTGAGACTCTGGTTTCCCATTGCTAACCTCGGGGAGAAAGCTTGTGATGATGCTCGAAATAGAGAAGTAAACAGCAACCTCTTGCCTGCTACGTACACTGTAGAGCTCATTGTGCTAATCTTGTGATTGAGGATGCCTGTAGTGAGTCAGATATAGTGAGAAACTCTTTGCAGTGGGTGCAGTGGATTTTCGAAGTCACTTCCAATGAAGTCAAGATTTTCTTCCCTGTTCGAGGCTAATGTTGGTGGTTCCGTCTTGAACGTTGTAAATATTAAACCTTTGTGTATCACTATGTGAATTTGTAGTCTTAGTCAAATAACGGGAGTTGTTGGACATTATAAAGAAATTCTCTCTATGTTGGGAGAAATGAAGACTGAAGAAATTATCAATACATCTTCAGGATCGGTAGATGGGTTTTTGTGGTTTTTTGAAGAAGGATCCACGTGTCTTGGGCTCATAATGGCTACATATATCAACAGGTTGGGGATTCTTAACAAGACATTTCAAGGGCCATTTTCAGTGTCAGAAAGGGGGGCCAAGGCAACTCATACATGAAGACATGAACTTGGATAATATGCTCAGTCACTGACATTAAATTCATTCCACTGTCATGAAACCTACAAGCCAATACCTTCGCCCTGGAAACCCGATTAATTTTAATAATTTTTGTAGTACAATTTTAACAGTATCATAAACAGGATCTTTCTTGCCGCTGAAATAGAACCTGTTATGCACCATTGATAAGATTTATCCCAAATTGTATCACTTTAATTTATGTCGTCTCTCATTGTGGAAAGTTGGGAACGAGTGCAGTACCATTAGCTTTTCTTACGATTCGACCCACAATGTTGAATGAAAGGTACTGTCCCCTCAGAAAAATTTTGGTGGACACGCCTATGTAAACAAACATGAGAGATGAAAGAAAATTGTAGTGCATCAATTATTATGAAGAAATATAAAGATGTGACGGTAATGACAAAAAATTGCAAGTAGTTGTAAAAAAAACTAGTAATTTCTCCAAAATATTCTGAGTTTCAGCGCTGCCAGATATTTACAGGTATTGCCAAACTATATACTGTTATTGGATGTATCTGTTAAGAAAAATGTTTCGAAAAAATGCTATGTCACTTTCTCCCCTAATAAACATTGACTCGCATAAAAGCAACCTGCTTTTCTGCTTGTCTTAAATCTCAGGATGCAAGTATATGAGAAGAGCTCTTAAACTTTGGTATAACAGATACTAGTAAACGTCCTTAAGAATGAGTTTGTCTAAAAGACAAAAAAAAAAAAATAAAAAAAAAACATTCAGTCTTCTTAAAAATAAAAAAAAAATACACTCCATTGTTTTCATCATTAAATTAAATGCGCATTTTAAAAATTATTTTATTGAAGTAGCACATTAGTATTACCTGTAGTTTTCTCAACTGTGAAAATAAAAAAAGACCTTTTTTTTGGAACAGCGAATCAGAAGATGAAACTGTAACCGTACTAAGAAAACATAGTGTGAGCCTCACTTTGCAGATTGTAAAGTAAGAAAGTGACTTACAAAAAGCAAGGAGAGAGCGCAAGAAGAAATCTTTAAACCAGTGTCTACGATTTTCAAAGATGAGATAGCTATGTCTGTAAATCAGAGACCGGATCTGAAGACTACCATTCCACTATACAACCAGAAAATACGTTCTTTGAACGCTGCTAGAAGGAAAGCTCTTGGCATTGAACAAGATATACGGACTTCTACCGAAATATGCTTCCCTGATGATACTGTTTTCGATGATGGTACTTGTTTGTTGCAATATGACAGACTAGATAGCGAGAAACGAACATTTCGCTTTGGATTCGAAGTCTTAGGTGATCTCTCAAGACTAGCCAAAAGTGGTTAGTGGATGGTACATTTAAGAAGTGCTCAAGCAATTCTCGCAGCTCTATATCATAGATGGCGATCTAGAAAGTAGGCTATACATAAGTGTACTCATGTCAATTTTGTACTTTGCTTCCTGAAAAACAGAGAACATTCACAGTCATTTATTTTCATTTTTGAAAACTTGGTGTGAACAAAATCACCAAGAGCTGTAAAGGTGAATTCTAAAACTGCACCAATTAGTGCATCATGCCTTACATTTCCAAATGCAAGAATTTCTTGCTGTAACTACTATTTCAACCAGTGTATCTGGCGGAAAATACATGGTTTAGTGCTAGTCGATGGCTACCTTAAGAACGAAGAGATGCGCCGTCATGTCCGTATGCGTGTAGCACTGGCACTAGTACCAGCAAAGTATATTTCTGATGGTTGGTTGATCACCATGCAGGCTACCCCACTAGATAAAATGTAAAAAGCCTTCAACGATTACTTTGCGGAGCAATGTCTGGAAAATTCAAGCCTTCCTCCAGAAAGTTGAAATTGTAGCAAAGGAATAACGTCCTGGAAGACTGGTACAACTGTTTAAACAAAATAATATGTCGAACTTTTTTGCACATCTTCAGCCTTGCGAAAGTGCTGAAGGAAGATACTATATTTAATTTTCATTTTTTAGAAGGGTCGATGTGCAGAGCATTACTCAAAAGAAAATAAAAGCAATGCATATGAGACCTGGCGATAGGATGCAATCAATACTTCATCATTGAGAAAACATGGTGACCTGAAATAATGTATCAGAAGCTTGAGGTTCATACATAAATTTCAGTACTTAATAGAAACATTGTATTGCGGATTTACGCGATGTGTAATTCGTACAGAATGCAGGAGACAAGGTTCTAATAAGAGCTGCTTAGGAGTAAGAACCAAATGCGATGTGATATTATAGTCATTACTTTATTTCATGCTTCTGGGCGCATCTGCAGAAACGCTGCTGCGGGATATGACAAACGAATTAGAATTAGTAGAAGAGCTATATGATATCAGCTTTGAGCCTCATAAGCTAGAAAATATACTTTATTACAATTGGTATTTTGTAACTTTCTTGTTGTTGTGACTGCCCGAACTATTATATATACATATCCTAAATATATAGGGGCCAAGGTGGCTCAGTGATAGAGCGTTCACCTCTTATAGGGATCTTTGATTCAATTTCAGTTTGAGTCAAGTTGGCTCTAAGATTTACAAACACCCTGTGTGCGGATTTTCTCCGGGTTCTGTCTTTTCCTCTTACTTTCTTCATTCGAATATTTTTTGTCCATTCTCATCAGTCTTTCCTTTAGCCTACATAGCATGGGGACAGTAAAACTGAAATATTTCGTGTACCTTTTCTTAAGTATAAAATCCCATTTCTTCAATCGCATAACATAATGGAAAAATAGAACATTATATGGATGGTCATATGCCAGAGTAGTCTATCTACCTTTTTCACCAATTTTGAGTTAATGAATGCTTGTTACATTAAAAAATGCGTTTTTTCTTATGCCAAAATGAGTTAGGTAATATCAGCATTAATTTCAAAATAAAAGGGTGATTTTTTTCTGGCATATGGCTGGCAACGCTGAAGTGATTTTGCCATAGTAGACCATGTGAGCAAAATAATATGGCGAAAGTAGTAGATGGCCCAGGCACTATGTCTGACATCTATGGCAATGCGATGTGGACAGTGATGGTGACATAATTGGCTCAGATGATTCAGAATAAGCCCCGGACAGATCGATGGAATCTACAGACACAGGTACGTTGAATAATCTCTCTTTAATTTAAGTATTTTATAGCCATTATAGCTTCAGATTATCCGGCAGATATGGAGTTTAAAAATATATTAAAATGTCATACACCAGAACGGTCCATGTTAAATTCCACTTTAAACACTAGTCTGCAAAGTATTAAACTTAGTTGCCACCTGTGTTTAATTTTTGGCATCTATAAGAAAATACTTGTAACATCTTTTTCCTGAAAAAGCATTGTTTATAGGTATGTATTGTGTGAGTGTTTGACATAAACCACTCTGGCGTAAGTATTTATTGAATCCTTGAGGCGAAATAGCCGTACGATCAATTGTTGTTGATTGCAAACTCACTAATGTACACAAGCCTGCCATAATTTCTACGTAAATTCATGCGCAAAAGACATTTCTCGGTTACTAGACTGTTGGATTTCTCTTTGTAATAATAATTAGCAAGCAAAGAAAAACAATAATTGCATGTATTTTATTACATTTGAATTCTCAGATATTGCGAAAATTTTTGAATGTAATGTAGGAGTATCTCCTCCAGAACTTTGCAGATGAAAATATTTCTGTCCGTAATAATTTGGTTCCGTTCGCCTTCTACACTCTGAAGATATGGATAGGGTAAAATGTCTGGAGGTATACCAAAATAGTGCAATATTTTACATTTCTTATGTCCAAAACATTATAAATCTGTCTTTCCATAATTGCCTAGTTATCTTTCTACCTATTCATCTGTAAGTTGAAATTTATCCTACATACAGTCAAAGAATGTCTGCTGTTAAAAGCAGGATTGCTGTGAATGCTTACTTGCGAACATGAAGATAATTTGTTTTGTATGATCATGAAACCCCCTAATTATCTAATTATCCTTTTAATTATTTATCATAGTGTCTGTAGCGAAATTTATCTTTGTATACGTCTTTAAGAAGATATCACTGCTGTTATTCATATTATATTCTTATTTCTTCTTTTGTTTCAGAAGAAGCTACCAGAAAAAGAAGAGGTGACCCAAAACGCTCTGCCGTGTCGTGACAAAACGCTGTAACTTTGGCGGAGCTGTTTTGCGAAAAAGAGCCGTAAAGTTTTCATCCGAAAATGTGATCTGTATCGTGTAGAACCAGTGTAAATTGACTTTGGAAACACGTGGTTACATGTAATGTTACGTAAATGCATGTTGTGTGATTAAATTTGGTGAAAATTGATTGGTTGACCATTATTGCCTATTTACACTGGTTCTACACGATACAGATCACATTTTCGGATGGAAACTTTACGGCTCTTTTTCGCAAAACTGCTCCGCGAAAGTTACAGCGTTTTGTCACGACACGGCAGCGCTGGGCGAAAAATATCAGAAAACGAAAAAGAACTCAGGGTAAGGAATACACAAACAGTGTGGGACAGAAAGTTTAGAGCAAAAAAAAAATCACCGATTTTGACTGTAAATGCAGAAGCAGGTGCATCAAGAAAGCAACGAAGGAGGAAAGAACGAAATTTTTCCACATGCTTTATGATTCGGGATCATGGGAGACACAAACAGCTGTTATTTGCGGCAATGTAAAATGCGAACCAGTGAAAAATCCCCGACGTGGTTCCCAGAACATGAAATCGAACACTAGATCTTTTTTTTTTTTTAATTCCAAGTGATAAGGGAAACATCAAAGTTTGTAGTTAATGTTTTTAAAGACTATGCAAATAAGCAATGGTAGGCTACACAGAGCGCTCATGAAAGCAAAATCTGATGACATTTGTGACAATAGAGGTAAGCATGAACCGCACAAGAAAAGTGATCCTAACACTATTTCACTTATTAGAGATCACATTAATAGTTTTCCTACTGTAGAAAAGTCGCTACTGTAGAAAAGACTGAACAAGGAAATATTTGGATAGCTCTCTTAATTTGAGTCTCATGTATAGATTGTTCATCGAAAAAGTGAAAGATAATGCAAATTGTGCATCTTTTAAGTTACCCAGTCAAGCATTGTATGAAAAGGTGTTTCGTATGGACTTCAATCTGAGCTTTAAGAAACCGTACAAGGATACGTGTAAAGTCTGTGATAATTTCGAAATTCAACAAAAAGCAGCCAAAAATGGGGACACAATGTTGAGTGTAGAACAAGTAACGCGGCTGATAAACGAACATAGGTTACATCTGAGCAGAGCCGAGTCAGCAAGGGAACAAATGAACGAAGATAAGCGAAGGAGCAAGGAAGAAAACATCACTGCGGTGTCATTTGATTTAGAGAAAATGTTCCAATTACCTAAACTTACTACAGGACTTGCATACTACAAGCGACGTCTATCCTGCTACAATTTCGGAATTCATGACTTCAACACGACAAAGGGTACAATGCATGTGTTGAATGAGAGTGTTGTATCGGGAGGACCACAGGAAATAGCGATTTCTGTTTACTCAAATACATAAAAACTCATGGCATCCAGGACAAACTAGTTGCATGGTCTGATTCATGTGGAGGTCAGAATAGAAATTTTCCGATTGCTTCTTTCTGGATGTATGTTGTTCAATCACCTGATAACAACATTCGTGAGATAATTCACAAATTTAAAGAACCAGGTCACTCTTTCCTCCCTAAAGAACCTAAGGAGTGGCATGTACTAAATCTTCAAGCAAGGATTAAACAAGAACAGAAGTTCGAGTTAGTGGAAATGACAGGAAACGATTTCATATCAACACAACGCTTACAAAGAACGTTGATAAATAGGTGGCGACAGCAGATGGAGACAAAGTGCAATGGTTTTAAATCAAGGAAATGAATTTTAGTGCAGAGAATCCTTGGGAAATGAAATTCAAATATTTGCACAATATTCTTGAGGATTTTTGCGTTGTCTGTTTCAAAAAACGGCCTGATAATAGGCCAATGAACGTATCCAGTATCAATTTTCCTGTGTTGTACCCCAGTGGTCATCCCATCCTAATACAGAAACTGAATGCTCTCAAAAATTTACTGACATTTATTCCACCTTATGCTCACGATTTCTACAATAATTTGCAGTCGGTGTCGACGGTCAATGCAGATGTCTGCAGCTCTTGTACTGATGATGACTAATATTTTTTTCTATAGCTTCTAGTACTTCGTTAACAATGCAGCTCTTTTTCTCTTTGGATTTGATAGTGTGAAACTCAGTGTTTTTACTGTAAAGCGATATTTAGTTTGCAGTAATTCTATTCCATCAAAAAAGAAACTAACTTTCTAGTTACACAACGTCTTAGTACGTAAGTTGGAAAGATAACAAATTGCTATTCATCCTCATCTGCGATTATAAAACTAATTATTATTGTTCTTGATATTCCCATGTGAAGATAAGAGACAACCTTACCGTGCTTCCAACTTGCGTACTAAGATCATTAACTAAACAAAAATGTTAGGCTGTAGAAACTCGTACAAACTGTACATTCCTTGTAGATCCATCTGGATTACTTGGTTCAGTTTTCAGGTATTTTATATTGTGTTAATGTTGGTAAATGTAGATTAATTGTAGATAGCCCATTTTGGCTTGTTATATTATCAATATGCCTAAATGGGATATGTACAATTAACCAACATTAACCACACTTGAACCATACCTGTAGGTGTGTCAAATGTGATTTAGCCGTTCCTAATGTATTTTCCAAGTTTCATTGTAACGCACAAATTGTTAGTAAATGTTCAGTATGCACAGTTTACTAGTATGATTTTTTTCAGCTTTAACCTTCAATATCTCGAAACTAAGTTTTGTGATTCCCGTGGTGTGAGTGGTGAAATTTCAAGTGTATATACACTGTGTGCATACTGTACTGTATACCAGCGCGTACACAAAATTTTGTCAATGATATGTTCAATAATCCAATCTGTTCAATAATATTATAAATAATAATGATAATATCACTATATTATATATTATTATGTATAGCTATATTTCATGTATCTGCACATTATTATTTTTACATAATAATAATTGATAAAGATTAATTTCGTAAAGTTAACTATTAAATTTAGGCATTCTCTACTCTTTTAACGTAATAAATGTTGGTATTGCTTCCAAGACAAATAACGTTTTCTGTGTGAATACATCTTTGGAAAAAATTTAGAAATTACATTAAATTTCTGGAGACGAGAGAGGAATTTGTATCATATCGTCTCCAATTCCACAAAAAAACGAGTCGTTTCAAATCTCATCTTTTTTACGATACGAAACCGTGTTGAGACATGTCTTGTCTCGTGTGCATCCCTAGAAGACAAAAAAAGGTAGGGAATTATGAGCAAATACTGTATATTATTAAGTGAAGTACGCGTAAGGCGTCATTAGAAATATAGTTTATATACCATAGTATAATACAGAACTGTAGAAAAAGTTTTACACAGATGGAAGAAATGTATCGAGGAAGTACGTGCAATGATGTGTCAGTACAGATGACTGCCCATAGGGGAGCTCTTCTTGAAGCATCCCATAAAAATGTAAGCTTGAATTATCTGATATAGCAGCTATACTAATAATACAACATATATGAAGTATACGAGTTAACAGTACAATTCTATTAGTTTTATTCTTGAGGTTGCAGTAGAACATTGAGCAATTGGAGTAGCTTTTATTTAAAAGTACATAATATTTATTGAATTCATCAAAAAAAAAAAAAAATCCCAAATTTCCCTGCCATGTAATGCTGTTAGCGCTCCTCCTTCCCCTCTTAATACACCTGTGGTAATCTTACAACAGGAACACATAAGTGAAGAAGGCAAAGAACTTACGATACTAAGGATTTTCTTAAATCAACAGTTTAAAGACGTAAGGAATGGAAAAGGAAGTGGCATAGTCAACTATCTAATTAAGCTCGCATACGTAATGAGCTAATTACAAATTTAGGGGGAGAAAACGGAAGAACTTCGCGTACATGATATTCACTATAACAAATGAAAATATTTACGCAAGGTGAGCGTGAATGATAGATATTTGTGTGAGAATAGCATAAATATAAAATGCAGAAATTCACAAGAGGGATGAAATGAACGAGGTAAGGGCTTGAACTTGTCATGAGACTTAGTTGCAGTTAAGATGACCTATTGTCTGTGTAGAAATAAATAGCTATTGGACCATATATTCTTTTAGTAACTATTTTCTAATGAACCACATACTGCAGAAGTTATTGAATTCTTGAGTTCATTATATATACAGGGTGTCTCAAAAGTCCACTGACATTGGGAAACACTGTTATTATCAGCATAATGTAAGGGAGGAAACTGTATGGAGAAGGTTACCTAATATATATATTGAATTTGATGGTTATGGATAGTTTGTATAGTGTATACTGTGCTACCGGAGTTCTTTGTTGATTGTTTGCATTACTTTAAAGATCTTTTGATTTATCTAAAACTTTTATCATTGCCTAGGTTCAGGATTCACAAATCTACAATGCATAATAATTTTGTAACTTATGGCCATTGGCAGCTACAAATTTGCACACATAAGATATTCAAGTGGTCTTAAATCCACTTTATAGACTTTCTAAACCCATTTTTAAAGTTGAGAAAGATTCATTATTAGCTCCGCCTGGAATTTTTATGTTATTCTGGATACAATTTCAGTTAAAAGTTTTAGATTTCAAGCGGCAAAGGAAATCAATTAAGAATCAGAAAAGCTATTTAAATACAAATTAGTAATAACAAAACTCCATACTTTCTACATCTTTTTTGAAGTGGTTGTTTCAAAGTGATTTCTATACTTATTTTCATTTCGATATTGAAATATATTTGAAATGAAAGAAACGTAGTTATGTTTAAAGCATAAGAATTCAGTATATTAAGAAGTCGAGGTAAAATGGTGATATTTGTTAATTTTAATGAATACTTGTGAATCTCTAAAACAACTTCCAATATTGCAGATAAATATATCGCATATAATTTTATGTTTGTGAAATACTAAGTGTACATTTAGCCCAGTAAATAAAGGACCGCGAGCTGAAATAATTTAGAAAAAGCTGAAAATTTCAGGATTTGTTCTTTATGTGATCTTAAATGAAATATCAAAAGTCCCCTAAAATCCCGTGTGCGCTTCATCCTCAAAATGGCGGCCAAAGATGGCGGCCGTCCGGAATGCGCATGTCTCCCGATTTTAGTTTGTAACTCTGAGACTATTTAAGATATTCCAATTCTGTAAAAGCACTTTTGTTCTAGAAGTTCTAATCTATAACTTTCCTTAATACTTCTTTCTCGTAAAGTTTGACACAAAGCCACCATTTTCCATTAAAGTATAAAGTGATACATTTTGAAAGTCCTGTTCTTGGAATGGTTGTAGAAAATCTTCAAAACCGTTAGGAATTTGCAAAAAATGCTCGGAATAGTTTAGATTGAACATTTAATTAGCTTTGTTTTAAAAAAAGAATAATCCAAATCGGAATACAATTAGTCGAGAAATTCGACGTTTTTGAAAAATATTGGTGGACAGAGCTGCTTTCTTGTCACCCAATTGTCCATACTGTGTTCCTTTAAATCTACTTTTTTTCCTTTTTAGTAGCAGAAATAAAGTGTATATATAGCTGGTAGTCTATATATTATTATATTCTAAACATACATACATTTTAAGCTAATGTGGTTCATAGTGGTATGAAAATAACAGCAAACTCCTGCCTTCTTATCTCAAAGAATGAAGTAGACAAGAAAAGCAGATCATGTCTAAAAATAGAAGCATCAACAATGCATTCGTATCGCGTCTACCTAGAAAGAAGAAATTCCTTCATTGGAAAAAGTTACTCCCGAGGATCCACACTTTTTTTTTTTTTTTTTGAAAATGTAACTAGAAGTAAGAAAGGTGATTAAAATATGTTACCTCGGATGCATATCATGATCTGCCATTCAATTATTTCAATGTGTCGGCCTCGTACGTTTATATCACCAATCCATCTAGCAATTGGAGTTTACTGTTTGCGATACTATGAATTTTGTCAATATATAGATAGATATACTTGCATAGTTTTGGAATATCAGCCAGCTACGCTGAAGTAAGAAGACATGAATATTCTAGAATGTATTCTATTATTCCAATCCAAACCGATCATTCTAAAAATTTGATTCAGTTTGTTTTTGATAATGCAGCGAGAACATTAGATGGTCACGGTACTTTCCACAGTATGGGTGGGATTAAATATGCACACCTAAAATAAACAGACAAGATTTACGTATAGACCGTGCTGCACTGCCTTCAGCAGTTATGGTGTCCGCTCTTGCTAGAAGGGATATTAAATTTTATAACAAACAACAAGCAATGAACTTTTAAGTATTGAAATAAAGAGTTTGATATCAGCAGAAAATATGATAGTACAAAATTTCCCATATGCTAATTTTCAGTTAAAGTTTTACTTCTCATGCATCTCATAAAATATTCACCTAAGCCAGGGTGGAATGGTTTCATGCACACTATCACTATGACCACCGGCAGTTTGAAATGAGCAGCATAACTGCAGTTTCTTTTCTCAACTGGAAATCAAATTTCTGTACAATTTACACTTCCTTTCTATTTACTTGTAACGAAAGCAAGAAGGCGGGATAGGATTTTTGTATCGTTACTTTTGAACAGCTTCTGTATTGGAAGGCAGTGGATATAAAACATTTGCTCAACAAGATAGTGATTTAGCTAAAGTAATTGTCAGACTGGGGGATTTCACCTTCTAATGTCATACTTATGTGTCGTTGGACATATTATCTGGTACTTTAATTGAAGAACTTTGGGGCTTGTTGTATGCGCAAAATACTGTGGTACACATGTTAAATGGAACTACATATGCAAGAGCACTGAGAGCACTAAGCACTTTTTAACTTATGTAGCACCATCAACAGATTTGCAGTTTAGTTAGGGACCTTGAAGGGAGTAATATATGTTTCAGTATCTATGAGTTTATCATAGGTACAAAAACCGTAAACGACTTAAAGGATAATACAGACATTAAAATACTTATGACCTATCTAGCCGAGTCAAAGCTAAACTGTGGCTTCAAAGTTTGGAACAAGTAAGATTAATAATACTTTATATTCGAGCGGAGCGTCCTGGAGACTGAGACTTTCATATTTATACGGTGAAATGCATGATTCCAAACTTTTACGCAGCAGGACATTTGAACTATGCGAAATCTACACAGTTTTATCTGCAACATATGGAAGAATTGGGAAATAAACTGAAACCAGCAGAACTTGAAAGATACTTTGATGTGCGAAGGAAGGATTGCTTTTGGAGTGGAAGTGCAACAGATATGGTAATTGAACAGAGTTTGATAAGGGCCATGAGAGCTTCCGGAGGCTTAAGCTATGGGCGGGATATTGGCTGGCTCGGTCTTATCTTTTCCAATTACAATAAAAGTGAGTGAAGCCTTAGAAATTTTGTGAAAAATGGTCGTCAGTGTCTGAACAGCATGTAGAAACTAGACCTTTCGGTCAGGAGACAGATGATCAAGACATCAGAAAACTTTAGTCTTCACAACCCGTTTGAACAGTCCTATCAAAAAGACCTTCTAGTCAACATTGCAACTGGCTTAGTAACTGGTAAGAAAGTTAACTGTGATAGGGCGAAAAAGATATGGTCAAAATCACTATCTAAAATGATAGGTAAAACCTTTGGTAGCGTAGTTCTAAAAAGAAAAGAGAAGGTTATGTGTCTGCGACAAGCAATACAATTAATATTAGGAAGGAAGCTGTTAGCATTAACTCACTTCAGTTGTTCAGCCGAATTGCTGCGGTATTGCAATCACATGAATAGATGCATGACTTTTTAAAATATGAACTAGCACCTTATCCTTCCTCCTTGTTTGATGAAATTTCAATTAGAAAAACTAGAAAATCTGTTCTTGTGGACATTGTAGGACCTATAGAACCCTATATGAAAACTATCAGAATTGAGTTACGTTGTACACGGTGGTTTCTTACTTCATGCGGTTGTTTGTCCGATATTAGCACATATGCAAATACTTCTTAAAAATATGTACGATATATACAGAAACATTTCACTGTGCAGAGCTGCAGATTTTGATAGCTATGCAACAGGCAATAACATAAAAAATGTTGAACGACAGAGAAGAGCAATGTCAAATTATATACCTCTATAATCGGAAACACACTTAATTGTTTGCGTACTTCCACAAAACATACAAACACCAAATTTTGCATACTTGTTCGTCATGGGATGTGAGTAATGGGAAAATTCCGATATCACGAAAAAGGCGACATTTTCCATGTAAATGAAGTGTCGAAATTTTTCGTCGGTTTGAAATGCTGGTTTTTAGAGTAGTTCCGCACACCATAGAAACGTCATATTTTGTCAGGCAGTGAAGCTAGGAACATAGTTTATGATAGAAAAAAGAGCATTAAAATTCGTTTTCGTTTCGCGGCGCAAATCGAAAAAATGTGAAATTTGTAATGGCTGTATCTAGGAGGTAGAAATTTCGAGGTGATGTTTATTCTGATGCGTAGTTTGCGAATCCGCCCTTAAACTTGAAAAAAATAGTCATGTTCGGTGTAAGAAAGTGCTAGGAATATTATAAGGGGGCGTCTAATTCTACACAATTTGTAGATATGGTGGAATCACGAAATTGCGTTCAAGTGTGTAGAGTACAGCGCATGTGAGGGGAAAATTCCGACATGTTGGAAAAGTCGTCATCTTCGATTCAAAATGGTGGCTCAAAAATTTGTAACCATGAAAATTGTAAGTTGTGCTCTTGGTAGGTAAGCCAGGTTTCGCTATGTTATTAAGGACGTAGTTCAGTTTAAGTGAAGAAACAAATCATTGGAGAAGTCGCCATCTTGAATTCAAAATTGCCATATTTTTAAATTGCCTTCATTTGGCCTCTTATGTGGTATATTGAGGAGAATAGAACAAGCAGAATTCAACGCAGTAAGTTAGCTCCGCGGTAAAGTGTCTGGTTTCTGAGTAGCAGGTCTGGGTTCGAATCCTCGCCGACCTTGTTTTATCTTGCGTTTTTTTTCTTATCACTTTGCTTTGTTTTATCAAAATAATTTCTGTTGGCATTGCGAGAACAAAATATTTTCGTTATTACAGACATTGACGGAAAGGATATATTTATACGCTAACTGTTGAGATGGTCTCGAAACTAGGCAGTATGTTCGTGTAAAGTTTCGAGACGATACTGAAGTATTTAAAATCAAACATATGTAGCATTGGAAATGGAGCATCACCAGTGTCTCTATCGGAAGCAATGTTCGGGGGGCGGGGAGTATTACCCCGGGGGCACTGCTGATAACATTCTATTTGTTATTGTATTATATACGTATTATTTTGATTTCGCCAGGGGCGCTCTGAGGAGGCGGTGTTCCCCAAAAATAGTCTGAAAGAAACAATGGGCATCTTTTTCACGATATAGTGTCCATAGAAGACAACAATACATTTTGTCTCGCGACAACAGTGTCTACTTCAAACCGGAAACGATTGCAAAGTATCTCTCTCCCCTTTTATGTCCCTCGTTAAGATACCTGCGTATACCAAATTTGGAGAGAATACCAGAAATAGAAAGTATAAAATATTAATTTTAAGGAAATACACACACATACAGGGACGTACGCAGGGGGTGGTACCTGGGGGTCCGGACCACCCCCGAAATTCCAACTTTTGTGTAAATGTAGCCTAATTTTTGGGACAAGTTTAGGAATTTCAATATAAAATACACAGATATTGAGTTTGGACCCCTCCCGAAATAAATTCCTGCGTACGCCACTGCACACATACGCTCATACACACACACACAAATGGGCCCCTCTTGAAAATTGTCTCGTCGGCAGCGTACATATTTATAATATATAAGATACGTGGGAAAGTGCCCCTTTCGATTTAATAGTTTTAGTTGCGGGTCCGGTTGGAATGAAATGCCGTATATGATAGAGTCAAGCTTATTTTCAATCACCTATGCTATAAAAATAAACTTTCAAAGAAAGAAAAGTGAGAGAAAAACTTGTTAGGAATCGAACCCAGGTCTTTTGCACAGTAGGCTTACGTCGTTCCCCTACACTACTCAATTCGTTAGATTTTGGATTTCCTACTTACTGCTCACATAGTACTGGTACGTAGCTGGCCCGCGTCCATGGAATTATTATATACCTCTATAATCGGAAACACACTTAATTGTTTGCGTACTTCTACAAAACATACAAACACCAAATTTTGCATACTTGTTCGTCATGGGATGTGAGTAATGGGAAAATTCCGATATCACGAAAAAGGCGACATTTTCCATGTAAATGAAGTGTCGAAATTTTTCGTCGGTTTGAAATGCTGGTTTTTAGAGTAGTTCCGCACACCATAGAAACGTCATATTTTGTCAGGCAGTGAAGCTAGGAACATAGTTTATGATAGAAAAAAGAGCATTAAAATTCGTTTTCGTTTCGCCGCGCAAATCGAAAAAATGTGAAATTTGTAATGGCTGTATCTAGGAGGTAGAAATTTCGAGGTGATGTTTATTCTGATGCGTAGTTTGCGAATCCGCCCTTAAACTTGAAAAAAATAGTCATGTTCGATGTAAGAAAGTGCTAGGAATATTATAAGGGGGCGTCTAATTCTACACAATTTGTAGATATGGTGGAATCACGAAATTGCGTTCAAGTGTGTAGAGTACAGCGCATGTGAGGGGAAAATTCCGACATGTTGGAAAAGTCGTCATCTTCGATTCAAAATGGCGGCTCAAAAATTTGTAACCATGAAAATTGTAAGTTGTGCTCTTGGTAGGTAAGCCAGGTTTCGCTATGTTATTAAGGACGTAGTTCAGTTTAAGTGAAGAAACAAATCATTGGAGAAGTCGCCATCTTGAATTCAAAATTGCCATATTTTTGAATTGCCTTCATTTGGCCTCTTATGTGGTATATTGAGGAGAATAGAACAAGCAGAATTCAACGTAGTAAGTTAGCTCCGCTTTAAAGTGTCTGGTTTCTGAGTAGCAGGTCTGGGTTCGAATCCCCGCCGACCTTGTTTTATCTTGCGTTTTTTTTCTTATCACGTTGCTTTGTTTTATCAAAATAATTTCTGTTGGCATTGCGTGAACAAAATATTTTCGTTATTACAGACATTGACGGAAAGGATATATTTATACGCTAACTGTTGAGATGGTCTCGAAACTAGGCAGTATGTTCGTGTAAAGTTTCGAGACGATACTGAAGTATTTAAAATCAAACATATGTAGCATTGGAAATGGAGCATCAGCAGTGTCTCTATCGGAAGCAATGTTCGGGGGGGGGGAGTATTACCCCGGGGGCACTGCTGATAACATTCTATTTGTTATTGTATTATATACGTATTATTTTGATCTCGCCAGGGGCGCTCTGAGGAGGCGGTGTTCCCCACAAAGAGTCTGAAAGAAACAATGGGCATCTTTTTCACGATATAGTGTCCATACAAGACAACAATACATTTTGTCTCGCGACAACAGTGTCTACTTCAAACCGGAAACGATTGCAAAGTATCTCTCTCCCCTTTTATGTCCCTCGTTAAGATACCTGCGTATACCAAATTTGGAGAGAATACCACAAATAGAATGTATAAAATATTAATTTTAAGGAAATACACACACATACAGGGACGTACGCAGGGGGTGGTTCCTGGGGGTCCGGACCACCCCCGAAATTCCAACTTTTGTGTAAATGTAGCCTAATTTTTGGGACAAGTTTAGGAATTTCAATATAAAATACACAGATATTGAGTTTGGACCCCTCCCGAAATAAATTCCTGCGTACGCCACTGCACACATACGCTCATACACACACACACAAATGGGCCCCTCTTGAAAATTGTCTCGTCGGCAGCGTACATATTTATAATATATAAGATACGTGGGAAAGTGCCCTTTCGATTTAATAGTTTTAGTTGCGGGTCCGGTTGGAATGAAATGCCGTATATGATAGAGTCAAGCTTATTTTCAATCACCTATGCTATAAAAATAAACTTTCAAAGAAAGAAAAAGTGAGAGAAAAACATGTTGGGAATCGAACCCAGGTCTTTTGCACAGTAGGCTTACGTCGTTCCCCTACACTACTCAATTCGTTAGATTTTGGATTTCCTACTTACTGCTCACATAGTACTGGTACGTAGCTGGCCCGCGTCCGTGGAATTATATACCTCTATAATCGGAAACACACTTAATTGTTTGCGTACTTCCACAAAACATACAAACACCAAATTTTGCATACTTGTTCGTCATGGGATGTGAGTAATGGGAAAATTCCGATATCACGAAAAAGGCGACATTTTCCATGTAAATGAAGTGTCGAAATTTTTCGTCGGTTTGAAATGCTGGTTTTTAGAGTAGTTCCGCACACCATAGAAACGTCATATTTTGTCAGGCAGTGAAGCTAGGAACATAGTTTATGATAGAAAAAAGAGCATTAAAATTCGTTTTCGTTTCGCGGCGCAAATCGAAAAAATGTGAAATTTGTAATGGCTGTATCTAGGAGGTAGAAATTTCGAGGTGATGTTTATTCTGATGCGTAGTTTGCGAATCCGCCCTTAAACTTGAAAAAAATAGTCATGTTCGGTGTAAGAAAGTGCTAGGAATATTATAAGGGGGCGTCTAATTCTACACAATTTGTAGATATGGTGGAATCACGAAATTGCGTTCAAGTGTGTAGAGTACAGCGCATGTGAGGGGAAAATTCCGACATGTTGGAAAAGTCGTCATCTTCGATTCAAAATGGCGGCTCAAAAATTTGTAACCATGAAAATTGTAAGTTGTGCTCTTGGTAGGTAAGCCAGGTTTCGCTATGTTATTAAGGACGTAGTTCAGTTTAAGTGAAGAAACAAATCATTGGAGAAGTCGCCATCTTGAATTCAAAATTGCCATATTTTTGAATTGCCTTCATTGGGCCTCTTATGTGGTATATTGAGGAGAATAGAACAAGCAGAATTCAACGTAGTAAGTTAGCTCCGCGGTAAAGTGTCTGGTTTCTGAATAGCAGGTCTGGGTTCGAATTCTCGCCGACCTTGTTTTATCTTGCGTTTTTTTCTTATCACTTTGCTTTGTTTTATCAAAATAATTTATGTTGGCATTGCGAGAACAAAATATTTTCGTTATTACAGACATTGACGGAAAGGATATATTTATACGCTAACTGTTGAGATGGTCTCGAAACTAGGCAGTATGTTCGTGTAAAGTTTCGAGACGATACTGAAGTATTTAAAATCAAACATATGTAGCATTGGAAATGGAGCATCACCAGTGTCTCTATCGGAAGCAATGTTCGGGGGGGGGGGAGTATTACCCCGGGGGCACTGCTGATAACATTCTATTTGTTATTGTATTATATACGTATTATTTTGATCTCGCCAGGGGCGCTCTGAGGAGGCGGTGTTCCCCAAAAAGAGTCTGAAAGAAACAATGGGCATCTTTTTCACGATATAGTGTCCATAGAAGACAACAATACATTTTGTCTCGCGACAACAGTGTCTACTTCAAACCGGAAACGATTGCAAAGTATCTCTCTCCCCTTTTATGTCCCTCGTTAAGATACCTGCGTATACCAAATTTGGAGAGAATACCACAAATAGAATGTATAAAATATTAATTTTAAGGAAATACACACACATACAGGGACGTACGCAGGGGGTGGTTCCTGGGGGTCCGGACCACCCCCGAAATTCCAACTTTTGTGTAAATGTAGCCTAATTTTTGGGACAAGTTTAGGAATTTCAATATAAAATACACAGATATTGAGTTTGGACCCCTCCCGAAATAAATTCCTGCGTACGCCACTGCACACATACGCTCATACACACACACACAAATGGGCCCCTCTTGAAAATTGTCTCGTCGGCAGCGTACATATTTATAATATATAAGATACGTGGGAAAGTGCCCCTTTCGATTTAATAGTTTTAGTTGCGGGTCCGGTTGGAATGAAATGCCGTATATGATAGAGTCAAGCTTATTTTCAATCACCTATGCTATAAAAATAAACTTTCAAAGAAAGAAAAAGTGAGAGAAAAACTTGTTAGGAATCGAACCCAGGTCTTTTGCACAGTAGGCTTACGTCGTTCCCCTACACTACTCAATTCGTTAGATTTTGGGTTTCCTACTTACTGCTCACATAGTACTGGTACGTAGCTGGCCCGCGTCCGTGGAATTACACCTCTAAAATCGAAATAGTAATCGTGTTATATATGTGTTTTTTACGATGATTAAGGAAATGATCTCTTGTTATTTGATTGTAATAAGAAATTTGAAAGACACGATTCTAGTACAATGTTTTACTACAGTGTAGAAAGTGGTGTTGTTTTAGTTGCTATAAACATTTTTTTTAAAAGCCTCCAATAATATTAATATTTAAATTACCTAGTAAATAAACGTCTTCATTGAAAATATAAGAGTAAAGATACAGGAAGACTGTATGTAATTGTCCTGTATAAATAATCATTTCAACAAGTCCTGCTGCCCAATAATTACTTTTGTACCAAAGGACAGCATTGTAATACAGTGTACTACGTTACTGTGCAAAAACTGGTGTTCAATCAAATGTTATGAACTAATGTTTAAAAAGTCTTAACAAAATTCATATTTGTAAATTACGAACAAATTTAGTCTTCATAAAAATGCAAGACGAGAGATACAGGTAGACTGCAAGAAATTGTCCAGTAAATATGAAATATTTCAAAAAGTCTTGCTGCAGGTAATATGTACTACTATGCCGAAGGGTTCTTTTATAAGGGACTTTTCTATATTACAGTGCAAAATAGTGTTTTCTCAAATGATACCAACAAATGTTTAAAAAGCCTCCAACAATAATCATATTTGTAAATCACCTACAAATTGAAGTCTTCATTGAAAATACATGAATAAATATACAGGGAGACTGCAAGAATTTGTGCAGTATATATGAAACTTTTCAAGAAATCTTGCTGAGGTAATATGTACAACTATGCCCAAGGTTTCCATTATAATCCACTGTACTACATTATAGTACAAAAGTAGTGTTCACTCAAATGCTATGAAATAATTTAAACAATCTCCAACAATATTCATATTTGTAAATTATCTAGTAAACTGTAGTCTTCATTGTAAATACAAGAATAAATGTGCAGGAAGACTGAAATATTTTCCCACCCTTATATCACAGATATGAATTACTTTTCCTGCTGGTAATATGTACAATTAACTACAAGGACACTATTATATTACATTGTACTAAATTACACTGCAAAACATAATATTAAAAAATGCTACGAATAAATATTTGAGAGGTTGCAAAAATCACATTTGTAAACAGTGAGTGTTTTCGCAAAATGCAAGGTTTAATAGGTAGGCTATTGGAAGACAGTGTCCGCTGTATATGTTTCAGAAAATAAATTCTGTTATTGTCTCTAACATGTATAGGTGTGCGCAAAGTGCACATAATAAGCCATGCACATGATAGCCAGAGTAGAAGTAGTAATAGAGTTCTTTCTAATAAATTGTGTTTGGTTTTCAAAGTTACATGGAAGGAATAATACCGGTTGAATTGAAGTATGTGTTGGTAACAGGTGTCTGCTGTAAAGGGAAGTGAATTCCTGAAGGAATAGTTTTCTAGAACATGACACCTCATGGCAAAGGCCTGACCGGGGGCCTGGGGGCGGAGCCCCCAGCGAGCTTTAGCGAGTTACACCTCTAAAATCGAAATAGTAATCGTGTTATATATGTGTTTTTTACGATGATTAAGGAAATGATCTCTTGTTATTTGATTGTAATAAGAAATTTGAAAGACACGATTCTAGTACAATGTTTTACTACAGTGTAGAAAGTGGTGTTGTTTTAGTTGCTATAAACATTTTTTTTAAAAGCCTCCAATAATATTAATATTTAAATTACCTAGTAAATAAACGTCTTCATTGAAAATATAAGAGTAAAGATACAGGAAGACTGTATGTAATTGTCCTGTATAAATAATCATTTCAACAAGTCCTGCTGCCCAATAATTACTTTTGTACCAAAGGACAGCATTGTAATACAGTGTACTACGTTACTGTGCAAAAACTGGTGTTCAATCAAATGTTATGAACTAATGTTTAAAAAGTCTTAACAAAATTCATATTTGTAAATTACGAACAAATTTAGTCTTCATAAAAATGCAAGACGAGAGATACAGGTAGACTGCAAGAAATTGTCCAGTAAATATGAAATATTTCAAAAAGTCTTGCTGCAGGTAATATGTACTACTATGCCGAAGGGTTCTTTTATAAGGGACTTTTCTATATTACAGTGCAAAATAGTGTTTTCTCAAATGATACCAACAAATGTTTAAAAAGCCTCCAACAATAATCATATTTGTAAATCACCTACAAATTGAAGTCTTCATTGAAAATACATGAATAAATATACAGGGAGACTGCAAGAATTTGTGCAGTATATATGAAACTTTTCAAGAAATCTTGCTGAGGTAATATGTACAACTATGCCCAAGGTTTCCATTATAATCCACTGTACTACATTATAGTACAAAAGTAGTGTTCACTCAAATGCTATGAAATAATTTAAACAATCTCCAACAATATTCATATTTGTAAATTATCTAGTAAACTGTAGTCTTCATTGTAAATACAAGAATAAATGTGCAGGAAGACTGAAATACTTTCCCACCCTTATATCACAGATATGAATTACTTTTCCTGCTGGTAATATGTACAATTAACTACAAGGACACTATTATATTACATTGTACTAAATTACACTGCAAAACATAATATTAAAAAATGCTACGAATAAATATTTGAGAGGTTGCAAAAATCACATTTGTAAACAGTGAGTGTTTTCGCAAAATGCAAGGTTTAATAGGTAGGCTATTGGAAGACAGTGTCCGCTGTATATGTTTCAGAAAATAAATTCTGTTATTGTCTCTAACATGTATAGGTGTGCGCAAAGTGCACATAATAAGCCATGCACATGATAGCCAGAGTAGAAGTAGTAATAGAGTTCTTTCTAATAAATTGTGTTTGGTTTTCAAAGTTACATGGAAGGAATAATACCGGTTGAATTGAAGTATGTGTTGGTAACAGGTGTCTGCTGTAAAGGGAAGTGAATTCCTGAAGGAATAGTTTTCTAGAACATGACACCTCATGGCAAAGGCCTGACCGGGGGCCTGGGGGCGGAGCCCCCAGCGAGCTTTAGCGAGTATGCCTCTACAATCGCATTTGATGAAAATACGAAAGTAACTACTGAGCAAGTACTCTTTTTACTGAACTCTGAAAATAAAAGATGTTTGATTGATTTCTTCAAAACCCACTTTAACTCTTCAAGCATTAGTGTACGAAGCTGAAGGAGATGCAGATGCTCTGATTGTCAGCACAGCTATTAATCTAAGTAAATAAAACACTTTTGTTGCTGTAATAGTAGCAACTGAGTGACTTATTGGCCATTTTAAATGCTCGAACAATTCCAGACACTACAGTGTACTTTGTGTGGCTGAAAACAAACAAAATTGAACAGAAATGCTTCCACATTGGCAACATCCATCACAGGGTGTAACACACCATCTTTTTTCAACAAAGGCTGCCATCAAAATTCTTCACAAGTAGCAAGAACTATCTAAGCGGTCAGTCTTCCACCAACCCAATTTAGATCCCCAGTCATTAAAATAGGAGAAAGATTGGTTACGCGGTTGTATGAAGAATACAATCAAATTTCTTTAGCCGAACTTCGATATAAGCCTACAACACGATAATGACTAGTAAACTTTCCTCAAAATTCAATTTGGCAAATTCCCCTCTTACAAGTGTTGCTGCCTCTCAACACAGTGTGTGTGTTTACCTTCAAGTACACCAATGATTGGGGAATGATTTGAACCCAACAAAATGGGGATGGCAATTAATAGAAGGTAAATTGTTTCCAGTGGCAATTAGAAGGTAAATTGCTTCCAGTGCAATAAACTTAAAAGCTGCTCCTGACAATCTGACAATTTCAGCTCGACACCCTTTTTGGTCCTTTATTTACTGGGCTATTAATATTATATTTGGTAGAAATAATTTAGAAATATATTACGAGTTACTAGCAAAATCTCCTTTCTGAAAGTTATTATGGGTACAACGAGGATTTAATGAATACTTATGTATGATTTTTTGTTAATTCTGATACTTATGTTCTGGGTATATAATAGATAATTATAAGATATAAAACTAAAGTTTTAGGAGGATTTTTATGTAAGGAGACCTTCCAAGTTTCGTAAAGAAAAATAAGGAAAAAATACTTTGTAATAACAATTGTGGCACATCGATGGCCGGACTACAGGATTTTCAGAAACAAAAATGACAGTCAGCGTCCTTTCCAGCAGCGAGGCTATATGAGACGTGTGGCTACCGTTTAATGTGGGCTCCGAACAACGTAAACTGACAGCGGGAATTGGGCACGGGTCTTCCACGCTAAAAGCGCGTATGATAGCCGCTTGGCCACCAGGGAGCTCCACAGTAAAGCGAATCGCAGTAAAGAAACTGACACTGAAAATCAAGTATCGAAATATTGCATGTGTCATTGCTACAGGACTTACACTGCTTTAGAGAAAAATAATGTAGCATGCACTTTAAAATAAACGTACATGCCATTGGATGAAAGTATAAAATGGTACTAAACAAGGGAGAACGTGATTGAAAGTGATAAGAGAATAAAAGATAATGTCTCATTTAGAAAGATGAAAATTGAAATAAATAAGTTGTAGATCTTTAAGAACATTGCACATACACGTTTCTTTTCAGTGGCAATTCTATTGCCATTAAACCACTTAACACATTTTATTCCCTTTTTTTATGCAGGTAATATTTCACAATTTTCTAGAGCGATTACCTCTGTCTGTTATAAGTGATCCCTAATACAAAACCAAACTACGTGAGTTTGTGCTGGACAATATCGTGTCTTTGGATGTTCCCAGGGTTCTCTAAATTTATCCCACATTCCCATTCCACCAATTATCCTTTCATTCAATTTCATTAATGATCCGTTTTTTTAAAAGCAAAAGTTCATGAAGGTTGAAAATTAAACTAAAAATTTCATTTCACGAGTCCATATCTTTCTTTCAACGATAGTTTCGTATAATATTAGCATTTTTTTCTGAAGTACTGTTGTTTGTGTATGCATTAAAGTGAAATTGATAGGATGCAGCATTGATGTCACTATGTAGACGGAAGCATCTATGTTATCTCTATTCTTTTCGTTCTGTCATGCGAAATAAAACAACGTTAAGTTTGGTCTCGTGGGAATGGAAACTGTCCTCTGCAGCTGAAGTATCCGAAGTGATATTAATTTTAGAGAATGTAGGACGAATGGTCTGCTATTGACATCTTTTCTTTCTAGAGATTTTGTTTAGCAGGGAGAGCTATAAAGAATTGTTTTGGATTCAAACGACCCAACCGCACGCCGGTATTATTGTTATTATCTTCCTTCCACCTCCCTCGAAAAGCTTGTTAAAATCAAAAATTAAACATATTTCATCTGATTTTTTTTTTTTAATTATTAATTATTAGTACTGAATTTCTTTAAGGGTCTAGGGAATCTGGTATATTATTCATTTTCAATCTTCAACTATTATTCAAACGTAAATGCAGGAAAGCCGAAAGTATGTATGCAGACAGACAGAGAGAGAGAGAGTATAGCTGTAATATAAACTTTGAATGTATAATACATATGTTGGCCTATAGCAAATTGTACACATGATGTGTTGTATTTTTGTTGGTAGATTTTATATGTGTATATGTCATAACAATTGTAATGTGATGGTAAATAGCTGAGCTTTCAGAAAAAAAAAAAAACAATATGTAACCGTTGGGGGCGTGATTATCATCACAACTCTTCCTGGATATATCACTGGGTACATGTAGCATAATTATTCAATAATTTAGCGTGTTAGCTTGCATTCGACAAAATCTACTATTAAATGAACAATTTCAGTTAAGAATAGTTGAACATTAGAAGGGAAAAATTATTTTCACGAAATTAAGAACAATTTTCAACAACATAATAAATAATGTTTCTTGAACGTAGTTTTCGAATGTAGTCTTGACATGGATGGTCAAGAAATGTAGGATTTTTCACCTACAATTTCGCATACACATTACATATAATAGTGTGTATGCATGCATGTTCCAGCATAACTCTTGAATGCCTGTAGCAATTTTAACGAAATGTCACAAACGTATTACTCAGAGTATGCAAAACGGTGGTGCGGGGTGGGAACCCATGGAACAACTAGGGAGAGTGGGAGGAGGTGACAAATATATATACAAAAGACCAATATTGGTGTTAAAATACTGTTTTCGGTATCGCTGAGATGAATAATAACATTCACAATGACATTTACATTCAAGTTCAGCGTCCATTAGCACCCCTCGTAGGGAATGCGGACGTGTAAAAATAATTTACAAAACGACCAGTATTAGTGTCGAATCGATAGTTTTCAGTATCCCTAAATTGGTCGGTGACAGTTTCGATGCTCTTTAAGTCCAAGTTTGGCCCCAGTGGTAATAAGACTACTAATGTCCTTGCGAAGTAGGGAATGTGTAAAAGTAATCAACAATGACCTATATTAGTATCGAATCTATTCTTTGCTGTCAATTAAACGAATAATGACACTCCTATTGCTATTTATGTTCACGTTTAAGGCTGTTGCTACCTCTTCGCTGAGTCGAGTTTTCCCCTATCTAATAACATTGGAACTTTTTTCGTGTTTTTCTCAGCAAGCAATGAACAAATCCTTATAAAAATTTGCATAGAGTCAGGTCGATAATAAAGAATTCGTTATATGAGCTTATAATTTTACTAAAAGCCTCCAATTAAGTTATTCATTCCCCCCTTTTTTTCATGTGAAGATTTGCAACAGTGCGATCTCTGCTTCTCCCTGTTTGTATTAGCAGCGTGAGGGAAATTCGGGCTAGCCATTTAAAACAGGTTTTTAAACTCTGTCCATATCACATCTGTGGAATGAAATTTTCTAGCCCTCTCGTCCTTTTCGAGGACAGATTTATGGCACTGAGAAGGAGGGGGCGCTCTTTATTTTCTTTGCTAAACCTATTGCTTTTAGTATATTCGTCTAGTCTCATTCGGAGTTCTTGTGGTTACTTTCAAACATAGCAAGATGCCTCTTGCGTCTCATGTATTTCAGTCTTATACCTGGTGATTGGTTATACAAATATAAATTAGCAGACGATTGTGATAGCAGATAAATTTCCTGTGTGGGGGCCGCGGTGGCTCAGTGGTAGAGCGTTCATCTCAGTTGCATGGGGTCCTTGGTTTGATCCCAGCTCGCGCTAAGTGAACTTTGTGGTGGACAAACATCGTGTGCATGGGTTTTCTCAGGGTTCTCCTGTTTTCTCCCACTTTCTTCATTCCACCATTTCATTCATTACTTATCATCACTATCTCCTTTAGCCTAACCGGCATAACTGTGGGACGTAAAACTTACAGATTTCATTTTATTTTCAAATTTCCTGTGTGAAATAATAATAATAATAATAATAATAATAATAATAATAATAATAATAATAATAATAATAATAATTATTATTATTATTATTATTATTATTATTATTATTATTATTATTGTTATTATTATTATTATAGGAAATTCTTGGCACAAGAGATTGTGACGAGCAAGGAATATCAGTGCGGCTTGGCACTAGTAATTTAGTTAAAATTTGTGGTCACCACATCGGTTCCTCCTTGCCGGTGTTTCCTTGACCAGAGACTGGCCGCGCTGCCGACACCAGTGGGGTTTTCACATTGAAAACACCAGCGCTTTTTGACTTTTGTAACCTCACGGAAACAGGTAAACCAGTGGAGATAGCATTTTGGAATAATTATATATATGTATATGCAGACCCGTATTCAGGAGGATCTAGGGGTTTGCCTCCCTAAATTTTCGCTGGCCTCCCTAAACTTTTCACGGTAGGCTTGCAAATGAAATATAATATGGTGATAAACTATGATATGGTTGGATCGGGCTCCCCTAACTTCAGCCGCCCCCCTACATTTTTGGGCTGGCTACCGGCCTCTGTATATGTATTTGAAACTGTGAATAGTAATATAGAATGTTTATGCTAAATAATAATAATTTCATTTTTACCACATACGAAGGAAATTTAGAAATAAACTTTTTTGTTACACAAATGTGTTCTTAGCGTGAATGCTGTCGAATTCTATTCCTAATGATGACAGATTTTTCGGTGTTGTTTCAGTATCGTGAGGCAACTGGGAAACTGAAGAACTGGCCACACATTACCCTTCTAACAGAGCACATTTGTAGGAAAAGTTAAGTGTAATATCAGGGATTCTTTTACTAAACAGAAAAACATCTATACATAATGAAATATGTAGTGTTAATGTAGATACAAACGTCATTTTCTTGGTAACGTCTTTTCTTGGTTATTACTTTACGAAATATGAATAAGGACTTATTTCTTGGTAACAGGGAATAGGGACTTATTAGTGTTACCTGCTAATAATAACCTTATAACTTACGCATTCTAAATAAGAAATATTTATTTTCCAGATGGTGAACGCGAAATTTCATCTATAGCTACAACATATATATATATAGAAATAGTACAACACATATTAACAGAATAATTTTAATTTTATGCATTATTTTTTCATGCTTCATTTTAAAATATAGGGCTTTTTTTTGTTGAGGTACACCAATTTGTCATTGTCATACATATTAAACTAAAGCATTACCGTATGAGTATAAAAATATGTGATGGAATACTTCGTTACATCAAGCCACAACATTACGTAAATGAAGTTATTAAAAAAATAATAAACAAGCAGTATAATCAAAATGCTAAATATCACCGAAGCACTATTCACAATTTAAATATCTATGAGCATACTCCAAAATCCCTAGGTAAGTTTCTACATTGAAAAAAAAGTAAACAAAATTCACAAGGCCACGCTAAACATAAATACAGGGAAAGTTAAATAAAAAAAATGTTATCAGTAAAATTTCTACTCTTCCCCTCCAAAATTATGTCTCAAATCAAGTAAGTAACTTGCTTAAATTATACTGGTCTATGACTTTTTAATTTTGTTGATAAGTGGTCAAAGTTACACTCGAAGTATTGACTTCAATCAATACAAATAAATCAAACAAACACTAATATTTCACATTTATTTATACAATGAGTATGTCATAGTTGTTTTAAAAAACAATTTTCATTTCACGTATAAATTTGAAAGAAATAATTCGGTTTCAAATGTTACTTTCACGCAAAAAAAAAAAAAAAAAAAAAGAAAGAAAGAAAGAAAGAAAGAAAGAAAATATACTATGGTAAATTAAAGTGAGATTACAGTGTTACGTTAGTTCAAATAAGATGTTAACGAAATTTTGCGGACAACTCTCGAAACTTATCTCAGAAGCAACTTTAAAAATTGACAAAAGTTATAGATATACTTCATGAGTGAGTAAAGAAAGAATACAAATGTAGATTAAAAAGAGATCTTTTTTAAAAAATCTACACTTAACAGGAATATAGTTAACAAATCTAAAAGATTCTATAAAATAGATTTAAACAAATCTTCAATCAGATCAATTGATTCCCTAAATTTTCTTTGTATCACCTTATATATAAATATAAAAAACATATAAAAACAAGAATTTTAGGAATAATCCAAAAAATGGATCAAAAGATAGCGATCTTGGCTAAGAATTTTAAAAATGATCCAAAAATGCATAAAAAGATTTCGATTTTGCCAAATAATTAGTTTTTGGATCAGGGGCCACAAAAGTTAGCAACGGTTCCTAAATCGAGTTTTCGTATTTTCTACGGAATTAGCACATCATACTGAGTAAATTGTTAGTTTGGGTTTGGCTACACTACCTGTAGTTCTCCAGATATAAGGCTACAAGAAAATGTTTGATTGTATGAAATATATTGAATTTTTTGGATCAGGGTTCACAAAATTTTTGAATGGGCCCTAAATCGAGTTTTCGTATTTTTTACGGAATAAGCACATCATGCGGGCTAAGTTGTTACTTTTTGGTTTGGCTATACTATATGTAGTTCTCAAAATATGGGACGTACAAGAAAATGTTTGAATGGGTGAAATTGATTTTTTTGGATCAGGGCCCACAAATTTTTTGAATGGCAGCTGAATTTTTTTTTACGGAATAAGCACATCATGCTGAGTAAATTGTTAGTTTTGGTTTGGCCACACACTTTGTAATTGTCAAAATATGGGGCGTACAAGAACATTTTTGATTGAATGTAATATATTGAATTTTGTGGATCAGGGCCCACAAAATTTTTAAACGGTCCTTAAATCGAGTTTTTGTATTTTTTACGCAATAAGCACATCATACTAAGTTAAGTCATAGTTTGGGTACGCTATATGTAGTTCTCGAGATATAAGGCCTACAAGAAAATTTTTGTGTGAAATAGATTGCATCTTTTGATCCAATAGGGTCTAAATGTATACAATATATTGGTGTTGTTGTCCATTATGTTTGATCTAAATCTATAGTTGACTGGTAATAGGTGCTGTTTTGAGCACTATTCGTTGTTACAAACGATACACTTTATTTTAAATTGAAATATAATAAATAAAATACAAATAATACGTCACTATAAAAGTAGCTTTTCTTTTAGCAGTATAGAAGTTTATTATAAATACCTCATATATAGATAAAATGGGCACTGGAGTCAAGAAAGGTATGTCTCTTCATGTTTTGAAAAATGTAATAATAATAATAATAATAATAATAATAATAATAATAATAATAATAATAATAATAATAATAATAATAATAATAATAATAATAATAATAATAGTGATAAAGTGACATTCGCTTTCGTATACATTAAAAGTATCTTTATTCAATAGAGACAGTTCGCTTCTAATTACTTATAACTGTCTATACTTGACGGGGGGGGGAAGCTAATGTAAAGAAGAATGGATCTGTTCTCGCTGTGTTTATTTTTTTCTGCTTTCAGCAAAGAAAACGTACTCTAACGCCTTCTCACTGAAATGCCATAAATATGTCATTGTTGAAAAGAGTCCCCTCACAGCTGTGGACAATGTTGAAACTTCAAAGTAACCCTCAGTTACTCGCCGCAACCTGCTAGAAGAGAGAACGCAGTGTCGTCAATGCGTTGTTGCAAATCTTCACATGAAAAAAAGGGGGGAATGAATAACTTAATTGGAGGCTTTTAGTAAAATTATAAGCTCATATAACGAATTCTTTATTATCGACCTGACTCCATGCAAATTTTTGTAAGGATTTGTTCATTGGTTGCTGAGAAAAACACGAAAAAAGTTCCAATGTTATTAGATAGGGGAAAACTCGACTCAGCGAAGAGGTAGCAACAGCCTTAACCTCACTTAGCACTTCTAGAAGATGGAAGGGACGTGAAATGTATAAAATAACCTGAAAGGATCGATTTTAGTATCATATCTTAGATGAATAGTCACACTTCTGATAGCGTTAAGGTTCAAGTTCAGTGTCCATCGACAAGGGTATTGAGAAAGGCCAATAACTGTTTCAATGAGCCACATTAGTATGGAGTACAGACTTTTCGGGATCTCTAAGCTACTAGAGCAATAGTATAAACATTGTAGAGCAGTCATTCTGAGAATACAATATTTAAAACTGACTGATATTCTGGCGATAACTTGGCAGCAGGTTGGGCGATGACTGCGTTCTGCATCACAACACTTGTACATCACTGGGCATCAAGGTATGGGTTGTCATTGGATTTTTTGTATGCTCATGTATTAATGGGAACCTAAACAACCAAGGCACATCGATAACTTGTGAGACCTAGTTGTGGTATTTCTACAGCAGACCCTAGAAGAAGCCATTTTTCAACAGGATGACGCGTGACTACACGTGGCCCGCAAATGCCAAGATAAACATTATGTAATTGCTTCCTTGGGCGGTGTGTCCATCTGAATTCAAGAGCTTGGGCAAAGCGCCACTGATAAATGCCCTACAATACCCCAGGATGACACGCAGTTTCATTTTATCTATGCTCATCGTGGGACAGCCGTTGTGGATGCCCGTGGTAAACGCAAGTACAACTGAACTCAGTGCTTTGCGCTAGGCCTTCGTAGCGCTGTCACACATCCTACGGCGTTGTAAGTGTAACTATTTTATTTGGGGGTGCTATCTCTTCTTCCTGTTGGTGCTACATTTTATGGACATCAGTGTAAAACAAATCGTGAATGGAAGGCATGAAGATTTGAAGACAGAAATATAATTATATTTTTACAAAACATATTTTCAAATGCTCAGTCCGATATTGTACAATAACTGAGATCTTAATCAGAACAAAGGTCATCCAATTTGTGAAGAATAGTTACGTGCAAGATTGTGCACATATAATATAAATTACAACAAACAAAACGTATCGATACCATGTACTGATACACGTAGCTGAGATAATATGCTTTTAGTCTTGGCTGCAGGTACATGATTGTTGTTTATAAATTCAAGAAATTGCACAAGGAATCGCAAATATGTATATATATATATATATATATATATATATATATATATATATATATATTGATAGAGTAGAGTGAAGAAACGCCAATCGGTGCGGTAATTCCGATCATTCAATTACTCAAAACTGACATGGCCTGGTCACCCAGACTATGCTTACTCCTCTAGCAGGAGTCACAAAGTACTCGTGAAGAAGAAAACGGACCTTTGCTCAGTTTTTCTGTGCAAGTGATTCCGACATTTGTACTTTCTTGCTTTTCGTTGTAAATTTTGGTCTAGTTATTTTGTGTAATAAGTACTTGTTACTTTTCTAAGAGTCTCATAAGCTCTACAATATCCCATAGAATTATCTTTTTAGTAAATTAACGGTGTATGTTTCACTCTGTGTATTTGAATGTTTAGCCTGCATGGCTTTGTTTAATATGAAATGGCGAGTCGGACTTGTACTTAAGTGATCGGAATTGCCCCGATGTGTGATAATGTAACTACGATACGTAGCATCTTTTAATTAGGGTACGGAGTGATAATCGTACATAGTTTCTACTATGTATATAAGTCATATTCTTCTTAACAGCTTGGGGGAAATTTTGTTGAAAGAAACAGCTAAATAATAGGAAAGTTTACAGACAACCTGATTCCAACCCGAAACAGATAAAGACCTAATTAGGGACTCTGGGATATGTAAATAGACATATAATTGTATCTCTCTTTGCAATAAGACATTGATTAAACATAGTGTCATGAACTAGTTTCTATTCGGAGTTTTTATAGCAACGGTGTCAATGTTAAGAACCTCTGGTCCAATAGGGCCCACCCCTTCTATTTGCCTGTTACCATTAACATGAACGTTTATTTTTCAGGTCAATAAATTTATATAGTATGCTGTTCTATAGTACGGTTTGTGCACTTTTTCGTCCGTAATTGAAATATATATTTAGGTAAGTGTACAATGACTGAGTACATCATGTGATGTCGAAAACTCATTTGATTTTTTTTTTTTTTTTTTTTTTTTTATTCTTTATATTTACTAAATGGCGATTAGAATTCCCCCAAATCCGATCAAACCCAACCTTCGAAAACAAACGATATTATATATTTCTCTTGCTTGTGAGCTACAATATGGAAGCAGTAATTTGTAGCAAAAGGTTCGATAAATATATTTTTACATTAATTACTACCCTACAGTACAACTAATAATTTTCCCTCCTCACACATTTTCCCTTAAGTAATCGGCATTTCCTCGCTTTACTCCAAATCAAATCAAATATTTATACTCTAACGAACTGGGAACGTATCAGTTAATATTTTTTGATTGTAACGGGTGTTTTAACTCTTTAAGTCGGCTGTTAGATCACGCATTCGTCATTTAAATGTCTACACTCTGCCGTGTCGTGACAAAACGCTGTAACTTTCGCGGAGAAGTTTTGCGAAAATGAACCGTAAAGTTTTCATCCGAAAATGTGATCTGTATCGTGTAGAACCAGTGTAACTAGGCAATAATGGTCAACCAATCAATTTTCACTAAATTTAATCACACAACATGCATTTACGTAACGTTACATGTAACCACGTGTTTCCAAAGTCAAGATACACTGGTTCTACACGATACAGATCACATTTTCGGATGAAAACTTTACGGTTCATTTTCGCAAAACTTCTCCGCCAAAGTTACAGCGTTTTGTCACGACACGGCAGCACTATGGGTGCAGTCCGGAGCACGCACTCACTAAATGCAGTCTTATGCGGCTCATGCACTAGCATATTTTTTCCCGGCGTAACCATAAAATTGCATACGGTAGTTTTGTTAGCAGCTGCCATCTATATAGCTTTCTTTATACTTCAGTCCTACCAGCAGGACATTATTTGAGTACAGACAATAGGATAGGGAAGTAGGGATTTAAATTCCATCTTGAGGATTAATGATTTATGACAGGTTTTGTTGCATTTATATTCAATTATTGTGTTACTGTCGTATAAAAAAATATACGTGCAAGTCGACCAATAGATCAAATAGTTTCAAAACTAGTAAATGTTGTAGTTGTTGATGTTGATTTTAGTTTAGCGTCCCTTTCAGCAGCGAGGCTATGTGAGACGTGGACCTACTGTTTAACGTGAAATCCGAACCACATGATCTCCCACCGGAAATCGAATCCGGATCTCCCACGCCAATAGTAAATGTTGTAATACAATGTAATCGAACGTTTTAAAACAATATTTTATTTATTTCGGAAATGTGTCAGCTACTTACAATGATAACACTGGTAGGCAAAATGAAATATTTTTTTTTCGCTTCCACGAACGCAAATAGGTGATTCCTATAAGCGCGCCATAGACGCACGCACTTGCATTACCAACATGTATGAAAGGTTTCTTTCATCATGCATCTTGAAAGAATTTTTTGCCCACACACGTACCAACGTGCTGTCAAACATACTGAAAGTAGTTTGAGAAATGTGGAGGACGAGGAAACGCGTGCTTTTTCTTTCTGCAACTGCACGACCTTGGCATGCGACGGAGGAGAGACTCACGTGATTTCTTCCGCTGTCGTGATTGGCGGACCTAAATATAAAACAGCCACCTTGCATGAACGAGCCCATACACGGTAAACATGCATGCAGAACGGCAAAAACATCAAACATGTTTTCAGAAGATTTTGAAAACTTTCAACATGAATGAACGAGGCCATACACGATCAACTTGCCTGTGGTTTTATCATTTTTCATACAAGTCGGGCTGTTTCTTCAGGCATGTGTTTACGTGTATGGGCCGCTATAGGTTTCGAGCTCTGAGTTAGAATCCGTAACCTTTTTTTCTCCAGGACGTAGCAGTTTTAAGGGAGGAGGGGAGTGTTTCAATATCCGCCCAAAGATGCTATTCTCCACCCATAATAATTTGCACGTTATAATTTAAATATCAATATGAATTATGCAGATAAAATTGTATAAAAGTTTAACACTTACGTGTCACTTGGTTTTCCTACTCGTCTTGGAATTACTACAGGGTGTCTCGCGTGTCACATTCCAGTAGAAGTCTGCCAACATATTCACACTCCATTTACCACTGTAGCGCCTCTTCATGGTAGCTATTTGCTGGTGAAACCCCGTGTTCGTCAGAAACCTCCCCAAACTGTACATTTCAGGGAAGAAGTCCAGGTGGCAATTCAGGAAGTGTAACTTTAGGGACATATTAATCCCATGTTACGAAATGAAGTAAATAACCTGCCCACAATGTCTTTGTAATCAGATGACTTATGATTCCCTAGAAAGTTATTGCACACTTCTCGAAAGGCCTTCCAAGCCTCACTTTCAACTTCATTAAGCTTAGAAGAAAATGTAGTATCCTTAAAAACGTCTCAGATTTGAGGTCCTGCAAAAACACCTTCTTTCACCTTGGCCTCGCTGAGTCTTGGGAATAGTTTTCTGAGATGATCAAATGCTTCACCATCCCGGTTCAGGGCCTTGACGAAGAACTTCATATGAAGGGGTGGTAAGAATATTTTCTCCGAATCCACAAGACGATCATTAGCCACGTTCATCTCCCCTGGGACCAGTTGCTTCCTTGACGGCCATTTTGTGATGGTGTACTGATCTTTGGCTTGACTATCCCAATGACACAAGAAGCAGCAGTGCTTTGTGTAATCTCCTTGTAAACCGGTGAGGATGGCAATAACCTTAAGGTCAGCGCATACAGACTACTGGAACTGTTCGTACTTTATTTTCTGCAATAGGTTTCGCATGTTCTCGTATGTTTCTTTCATATGCATAGCATGAGCAATAGTGAAGGCTGGATTTTCATTGCCATTGTGTAGTAACACTGCCTTGAGACTTATCTTAGAGGAATCTACGAATAGCCTCCAATCTTCGGTATTGTAGTTCAACTTCAGTTGTCCCATAAGCGATGAAATGTCACTGCAATACACCAAATCACCATACTTTGTAAAAATTAGGAACTACGCTCCCCTCTATTTTATTATACAACGATATATTCACATCTTGGTTTAGTAGATTCCATTGTTGAAGTCGTGATGCAAGCAACAGGGCCTTAGACTTGGGTAGGTTTAAGTCTCTGATCAGATCATTCAGCTCTTCCTGACTTATCACATGTGGTTCACTAGTGTCAGGCACTGGAGCGTAATTGGGATCTGACTGTGTACTCGAATATTGTGCAACATCCTCACAAGCAGCAGGATCTTCATCGAATGAAACACTGCACAGGGTGTATGAGTCTCGCGGTACGGGTACAGGCAGACAAGCATCATGTTTCACAGGTCTTCTCGCGGAATCCAAGTTAGGATACTGTATTTTATGCTTCATGTTTTTTGAGAAACCTTTTATATTAGTCAGGCAGAAGTAACACTCTGAAATATGATCACGGGGCTCGCGCCACACCATAGGTACGGCGAACGGCATCGATTTATGTGTACCTTTCAACCATCCTGTGAGAGTACGCTCACACGGGTTACAACTTTGTTTCGGAGCCCAAACGCGATCCTGGTCGCCGATTTTACACCGGAAGTACAGATGGTAGGTTGTCTTCAGGAACGGTGACAATGGCCTACTTTGTCCCTTGAAAATCACTTCCTCACATATGTAGCAGAATGAATCTGTCGAATGGTTGCAAGTTCTAGGCATGTTCGTTTAACACAAACGTCAATATTTCACGCAGAAATATTTTTCACCTACGGTATACACAGACACAGCGTAACACCACCTTCTAACACGAAGATCAACTCGAAACTGAAATATTTGTTTCACGCGACAATGTGGTGTATGTCTTGGGGTCTTTTTTTCAACAATCTGTCTGTCGTCTAGACAAAAGGGAGCCGACGAATGATCGCAAGTTGATTACGAAACCTTTGTCCGTTAATAACGCCTAGGTTTTAGTGTATGCAGTTTGGAATGACAATAATTCTTTGCAATCCAAAAGGAGGGGGTCCGGGGGGTCGTGAGCTACAGAAAAGAATGTTCCTTTGATATAGCCTAGTAACAGTTCTTGGATTAAGGTAAAAATTCAGAATTATGCACTCCCAACACGGAAAACACATATTAAATACGAAAAATACCATTTTCTATCAATTATGGAAACAGCACCCCGAAAAAAAAACGTGCTGGAACTTTCTCCATGAGATATTCGTAATCAGCTTCTCGAAATCTATCCGGTACACCCTTTCTCCCTCGTGGGAGGATTTTCATGCCGACTAGTGTAATTCAATCAACGTAGATCTATTCTTTGTTAATGTTATTACAATTTTGACTGGTGTCAACATTATAAATCAATTGGTTACAAGCCACCACTATTTACACCGTTTACTTTAAACTGTTTCTTTTGTCCAATACATCAATTATATGCTCATGCTTATGTTGTGTACGTGAGTAATTGTTCACACAAAATAAGCAGTCACGCCACATACACCTAAACATTTCATAAAAAATCCAAAAGGCCATCAATTAGTTTGTCTTACATACACAAAATGGTCCAAGGATTCTACACTACCTTTGGTTTTTTATACTGTAGAATTATCTCTGGTTTATTATCCTTTTCCTCAACATGGTGCATTGTAGATAGAAGAACCGCAGTTTTGTTTGCCTTCCGGATTGCCTGATAGCAATCCTTTTCAAGCATGGTAGTTGTACACTCATTGTTAGCCAGTCCCGTAACGTGGAAAATGGGCGCCAGTGCCGAAATTATACGACAGACCCCCATACATATGAGAGAGTTCAGCAGACCAGCCGAGAAGGGTAAGAAAATTTTCAAAAATAATCACTGATTTTTTTTTGCTTTTTAGCACTTTTTACATTTTCCTTCCATTTCATATATGTGCACATGCATTTTCCTAATATAAGTATATATATATATATATATATATATATATATATATATATATATATATATATATATATATATATATATATAATTAATTAATTAATTTTGCTCACTCTTAATTTGGCGCCGATGCCGTTGCCTTGCTCATGGCACGGCACTCTTATTAGCACAGTAAATAGGAAAAAAATATTGGTTCATTATTTCTGCTTGCTTATTCAAAGCATTCCTATGAAGTAAGTATATAATAATAATAATAATAATAATAATAATAATAATAATAATAATAATAATAATAATAATAATAATAATAATATCAACAAATGCTATTAGGTTAAAATAACCACGTGTTCAATGTGTAATTATGTGACCATTTGATCTTATGTTTCCCAAGAATTACATTAAAGTTATACGGGGCCTCTTGAGCCCCGGTTGACCGGTTACGTCAGGGAATAGTTTTAATTTAAAAAAAAAAATCCATTGACTTCATCTACTCGATATGTTTATGATTTTAACTTAGACTAAGGATAGAAGAATTCAAAATTTTCTGTCATCGAAATATGTATGATTATTGGGAAATTCTAGAAAATGACCCTACGGGGCCTGATATATCCCGGTTACCCGGATAAATGTGAAATTTGCATTGTATGGTGGTACTAGAAGTTTAATATTTGACATAAAGTTTACTATATTTATGTGGTAGATGGTCATCCTCTAGGACCACTATATGAAGACTTGATTGATTAGCGTTCTTGTATTTTGCTGAATTAGAACTTTTACGAGGACATTTTTGTATAAAGATCCAGAATAAATGGCTATATGTACGGATAATACTGTATGATGGAGAAATATTTGTTATCCTTTTGTTGGAATAACAGGTATATTGTTATTTGGTTTTGTGGTTATTATCTATATAACTTTAATTTATTTGTATCGGAATTAGCAGATAGAAGTATTTTATTTTATATTTACTTGGTGATATCGACTGTCTTGAGCATCTATAAAGAACATGGTGATTAATACTATTTAGATTTGATTGATCGGAGACATTTCATTTACCGAACGTTAACAATTAAGCCTCTTGACCGATACCTTGAGGCATTTTTCAGAGAGTTTCTAAACTTGCGATCTGACAAAATTACATGGTAGAGAGACATCAGATACATGGCATGACAGGTAGCACTAAATATTGTTATGCTTATAAATTATCAGGATCTTGAGTGATATACAGTTCGCGCGGAAAGTATTGACGCCTAAAGCTTTACGTCAATATTTTTCGCGGTTTTACACATCACCCTTGTATTTCCTTAATGACGTCGCGTAAACTGTTGTCACTCGCTGGCAAGAAACACTCGCTTGTTGTGTTGCTTACTGTGGAGTAACAAGTTTTAACTTGCTTTGGTTGTTCGACAGGATTACTTGGCGTGTGTACGTACTCTTGGCATTCCGAGTAATTTTGTTGGTACTCTGTGTTTTTGTTATCTAATTTCTTTGTGACAAAATGCCTTAGTACGTGCTGAAGCCTGGTGAAACTGAGGCGGTGATTACCATGTTTAAAGCTGGTAAAAAATCCAAAGATATTTCTAGGAAAACGGGTCTGAAGCTGAGAACAGTACAACGTTTGGAGAAACGCTTTAAGGACGAAGGAGAAGCCAAAACGCCCCGTCCAAGACCAAAGTCTGGTAGGCTTAAGAAAGTGTCTCAAAAGACGCTGAAAATCATGAAAAGGGAGCTCCAGAACAAACCTTGATCAGCTAGGGAATTAAAAGAAAACAATTCCTTGGTAATGTGCCCCTTCGGACAGCGCAGGAGAGCATTCATGACGACTTAGGGCTACGAAGTTGCAGAGCTCCCGGAAACACATTCTTATAGAGGATCATTGTAAAAAAAAAAAAAAAAAAAAAAAAAAAAAGACTGGCTTTTTGTAAAATATATGGTAATGACTGGACTTAATGACTGAAATAAAAGTGTTGTGGACTGATGAAGCCACGTTTTTGTCATTGTCAGCGTATGTACCGTCCTCCTGGTGCTGATCCCACCTTTCATCAGTACACCTGTCCATCTGTAAAACACCCTGCCAGCATCATGGTCTGAGATTCCTTTAGTTATGGTGGTGTAGGGGAGTTAATAATTGTCCCTAGAAACCAGACCATGAATCAGTTTGTCTATTTCGAGCTATTAAACGATGTATTGGAATCGTCTTTTCCAAAAAGTGGAGCGTCTTTTTTTATGCAAGATGGAGCTCCTTGTGATACAGCCAAAAGTGTGGTATCTTGGCTCGAAGATACTTCTGTACCATTTTTTTTTTTTTGAAGATTGGCCAGGACAAAGTCTAGACTTAAACCCCATGGAAAACCTATGGTCTATCACGAAGAGACGTTTACAGGGTAGGGACATCTCTACATTGCCTCTGCTGAAAGCTGCCATCAGGCAGGTCTCGGACAACTTGCCACTCGTTACCCTCCAAAATCTCGCCTTGAGTGTTCCACAACGACTGAAAGTATTCAAGAAGAAGAAAGGATGTTCAACAAAATACTGACTATTTGGTAAATATTCTAACTTTTATTTTGTAGTATGTTCGACGTCTTTTTATTTGTGGTTGTAGCTTTCATTTGTGTCGCGTATACTTTCCGCGCGAACTGTACTACTACGTTTACTTTCAGAAAAATAATTACTTAGTTTACAATAACATGGATTTTCAGCTGATTACAGCATTACTACAATTTATTGCTGATAATTAGGGAAACACACGTAGTAACAGCTATTAACCTATATGAAATATTAGACATAAGTTACAAACTGATATATATATGGTTTACATTTATGAATGGGCATTTTGATTAATACAATTCGGAGATCTATTCATGTTAGTTATGAGGCAGCGCAAGTAGTGACAACAATTAACTTCTTTGAACTATTAACAGCGTGAAAGTCAGACTGAAAAGTTTTACTCCATAAAAAATATTTGTTTATCATGCTGTGGTTATCTTTAAAATTCGTTCCATATCAGCAAGATATATAGATATCAAACATGGGATAACATTGTTACGAACCAGCTGTTATTTTGAGTCTAAAGTATTACAATCATGATTGACAGACTAAGATGTTTTGTTTTGATACTAAAGGCTAATTAATTTAAACAACTAATTAAAATTAAGACTACTGATTTGCATATTTTGCTTTGTTTTACACAACTATATACCTCATTTATGTTGGTGTTCATATCAACATTTTCCATTATCAAGTCAATAGTGTAGGCACTTTATCTTTTCAAAGGAAAATTGATAAGAATAATATAATTTTCTAAATGTAGGTAAATTGCAAATATATGGATTGCTTTTTTTAAAGGACATCAGTCAACGAATATAAAATTTCGGAAAACAGCAAAAAACTGCCAATGAAAGTAGAGATTTCGTAGCTGCCAATGTTGGGCTGGTGATTTGCAATCTTTTTACTAGGCATTTTAACACGATTATTAACTTTGCATGCTTGATGTATGTTATGCTGTGATGTAGAATTTGCAAAATGATGCCCTTTCAACACAACAATTCGGTTGTATGTATGAGGGTAGTATGAGGGAGCAAGTGTCTTTTCGGGATCACTTCAGAATTGATCCTCCTTTAATAACTTTCAAATATTAATCACCCTTTAATAACTACTCAACTTCCTTTACCATGTTCCCATAATTATCCAGTAAGCATTTATCCCTAGTTCATTCTTTCTCTTTCGCTTTCCCTTTTCACTCTTTTCCTCCTTTCTCCTACCTTCTCTTTTCTCACTCTTTCTTTTCCCCTTTCTAATAAAACTGAAGAGGGGTGGTGTCTGGGAGTTGTCGCTATTGACACGGTCATAATATTTTTTTTTTTATTTTCTTCGGAAGTCCGATATGACTTAGTTAATATTAAAACATACATAAAGCATTTTCAAAATTAATTATTTTTTAATTTCATATTTTGACTAAATTGCAAGATTACAATTCAAAATATATATAGCGACTCTCGCTTCCCCATTCACACAAAATCGTCTTCATCCGGAAACTATTTTAAAACAGAAGAGGAGAAGAGGTAATTTCTCGGTATGTACATTATATTGATAGCACCTTTCTCACTATCATAGGAAAACGTTTGAACTGTTTCAGATGAATTTTGGAAGGCAATTAGGACCTGAGGTGAGCTGGGCTTTTATGATTTCAATTGCACCTCAGAGGGCGAGAAGAAGTCAAATTATATCTTTCAAATATTTTGCATAAATTTATTCTTCTTGTGCAAAGAACATTTAACCTACTGTTGTATATTGCTTTCTGGTGAAGTAAAAACATCAGAGAGACTTGCAATTCTGTTACATTATACACTCGGTGCTCGCTCTATTGCGACAACCTACCTAATACTTCGTTGGTCCAGCTTTTGCTCAGAGGAAGGCCTGGGCACGGCATGACATGGATTCTAGTAGTTGTTAATATGTTTCCACGGCCATCTGACACCATAAATTTCTGAAGGCGTCCCACAATGAGTCCACACATGTTGGTGCAAGAGACATGGCGCGAAGAGCTAGTTCCACAACATCCCATAAATGTTCTATAGGATTAAGGTCCGTTGAGCTAGGAGACCAATTCATAGGCTGTAGCTCCGTAAAGTGTTCCTTAAGCCAAGCAAGTAGAGTCCTCGCTTTGTGCCACCGTGTATTGTCGTCCTGTAAAATGTCATTTTCGTGTGTGTAGAACTGTTGCATTGTAGGGTGTACCTGATTCCCTAACAATTACAGGTACACAAGGAATGTCTCACTGTGGTCCCTACAGACAAATGGTCCCAGTACATACGAGCAGAAGCATCTCCAAACGATACCGTCGCCCTTACCTGCCTATACAGTACGCACCATGCACGAAAATCAATAACTTCGTGCTGTTGATACCCGTCCGAGAAGAGTAGCGCAAACCATGATTTATTTCACCAACATATCCTTTCCAAATCATCCATGATGCAATTAGCGTGTTCCTGTGGCTAAGCGCGACGAAGTCGGTCGTGACTAATCGTAAAGAGTGGGTGACGAGAGTGTTGTTTGCTTTGGAACTGCATTTGTGCCAGTATACGCCATATAGTTGCGTTAGACATGGGTGTTGTGCATTCACCATTCTATTCGTCACGCAATTCCCGGACACGAATGGTTCGTCTGGCTGTCACGAGCTGTTCGACGCGACGCTCGTTACACGTTTTGAACTTCCGTACTCCCCTGTAGTTTTCGCTCTTGTACACCTTAAGTACACAGGAACGGTCGCATCTGACAAGATTGCCATCTTCGTTATTGACGCACCTATTACTCAAGTACAAACAATCATGCCATATTAAATTGCGGATTAATCCTGCCCATTTCCCATTATAACAGTGTCCTATTTGCGAACATGTAGCCTCGAGTGTGTTCTTTCTCTGCAATACTACCAGTCGCGGTGCTCATGTAATTAGCTCGGCTGCTGGCCATAGTTTCTTGTGTGGAGGGTTGGTTGCAATTCAATGAGCACTCAGTATGATAGAAATTTCGTTTCACCCGATTGAGATCCAACATCTTGTTCTCAAGTTGTGGGTGCTTTTGCATTTTTCGGTTGGTCATAACGCGGAAAGGAATCAATTACTCAAGTTGGTCTATAGTTTTTGCCTTATCTTGGCGTCAGGAACTACCTCAGGGGGGCATTTGTCCGCCTGCCTTCCCAAATGACGCCTCCGCTTGCGCATAATACTAAAGAATTCTTCCTGATCACCTGAACTTATCGCTTAATATCCTTAATAAATGGGCTCCTGCCGGGAATCGAACGTGGGTCTCTCGCGTCGTAATAAAGAGGCGACAAGTGTGGAAGGAGCTGTAATTTTGTGTGTGTGTTGCAAAGTACCAATGTATAATGTATTATATTACTTAGCTGTAATATATTTATAATTTCTTTTTTCTTTTCATTCTTTTTTTTCACTTAAAAATTCATACCATTTGTTACTAAAATGTAGGTTCTTTATTAAAAAAAGAACTGGTTGCGTGGACAGGATTCTAACTCATGTTAAAATGAACAGTGATTTCGTTATTCATTAGACCAAGAACCCACATCTATTCGCCTCCTCAGTCTGTTTCTGTTACTTTTCTGTTGATGGTGTAATTTCCAAAGGCTTTAATCTCCTATAATATAGTATGCCGGTTATATCTTTTATTTACATTTATTTTCTCTTTTTCTTATACTTTATGGTTATTTCCTACATGCCATCTGAATATCTACTTTGAAGCAATGTTCATATGACCTATTTCTATTAGAGAATACGCCTATTTATCTGTGACAGAATAAAGGTAAAATATATTTCCTTTGTATGGTGATAAAAATGACACAAGGATCAAGGTTTAACTTTTTTGGATTTACAAGGGATTAAAAGCATGTGATTAAGTGATTAAGCATGTGCCGCTCGACCATCTCCAAAAAATCTATTTTTTTCATGAATGTTTACCCTATATCAGGGTACTTCAAAACCACAATTAATTATTTTTTACAACATCCCATGGTGACACAGGGGCTGGCGCCATTTTGCGTTTTTTTTCGATTTTAGGCGTTTACGTTATTTTGAATATCTCAGCATGTATATGTCCTAACAAATTGAAAATTGCTGGACGTCTCCAACTCGTGCAGAGCTAAAACTTTGATCTGTTAACATTTTTGCCTGAAACCACTTGAAAGGGGTGAAATCAGGGTCTGCAGTAGCAACATTTTTGGACATTGAAAACATGCTTGGGAAGAGAAAACAACTGACGTAGAGGTCCGAATTTGTGTGTGCATGCAGTCTGGGGCATAAGTTAATACACAAAACTTTACAGACTTGTAGCTGCTCCCAAAGGCCTGAAAAATATCGTAAAGTTGGAGAATTATGCCAATTTAGCATGTTTCACTGTCCAATATCTCCAATGGGCCTGGATAGAAAAATCTGAAGTTTTGGTAATAGTTAGTGCTTTAGTATACCATACGAGTAACACATAACAAAGCGCGTTTTGTGGTTTTGAGCAGAAGGGGGTTAAAGTACTAAATAATGACGTCATACTCTAGGAGGTGTTTTCTTCGTAAAATCTACTGGAAATTTGTCAGTGTTTGTAGCGAGTAAGTGTTCACGGACTTGAGACTTTAGACCAAAGAAAGGACAACAGTTTCCTGCATGAGTTGACAGCTAAAACAAGCATAATCATGTTTGAATATCATTGGTTAAGCAAGCAGCAAGAGCAAGGAATACTTACGGCCTTTTTTCTTCTTGTCAAGGGTGCATTTTGACTTTCCTCGCCTTCTAGTGATAGCGGCATTCTTCAGCAGTGCAGCTGTGGGTCTGATAAGACAGTGTCACAACTAGAGGAAAGAAACGAGCTTGAGAGCCTTGACTGGACTCACCATTCATTCTACTTTATTTTATTTCACAACAAATTTCCAGTTGAATTTATGACAAAACACCTCCTAGAGTATGACGTCATTACTTAATACTTTGACTCCCTTCTGCTCAAAAACACAAAACTCGCTTTGTCGTGTGTTATGGTATGCTAAAGGAGTAACTATTCTCAAAATTTCAGATATTTTTACCCAATCCCATTGGAGATATTGGACAGTATGATAAATTGGCATAATTCCCTAAATTTACGATTTTTCTCAGCCCTTTGAGAGCAGCTAGAGTCCTGCAATTTTTTGTAAATTAGCTAATGACCCCGGACTACATGCAGTCACAAATTCAGACCTCTACGTAAGTTGTTTCCTCCTCTCAAGCATATATTCAATATCCAAAAGGGATTTTAAGTTTTTAAGAACAAAACACCTCCTACAGTATGACGTCATTACTTAGTACTTTGACCACCTTCTGCTCAAAAACACAAAACGCGCTTTGTTGTGTGTTTGGGGTACTAGAGAACTAACTATTACCAAAATTTCAGATATTTTTTATGCAGGCCCATTGGAGGTATCGGACAGCGAAATATGCTAAATTGGCATAATTCCTCAATTTTACGATATTTTTCAGAACTTTAGGAGCAGCTAAAGGTCTGTAAAGTTTTGTATATTAACTTACGACCGCAGACTACACGCACACACAAATTCAGACCTCTATATCAGTTGTTTCATCTTCCCAAACATGTTTTCAATGTCCAAAATGTTGCTACTGCAGACCCTGATTTCACTCCCTTCAAGTGGTTTTAGGCAAAAATGTTAAGAAATCAAAGTTTTAGCTCTGCACAAGTTGGACACGTCCATCCATTTTCAACTTGTTAGGACAAATACATGCTGAGATATTCGTAACAACGTAAACGCCTAAAATCGCAAAAAAAAAAAAAAAAAAAAAAAAGCAAAATGGCGGTAGCCATTGCGTCGCCATGGGATGTTGTAAAAAAATAATTAATTGTGGTTTTAAGTACCCTGATATACGATAGACATTAATGAAAAAATATATCTTTTTTGAAAAGGTTGAGCGGTATTTTTTCTTTTTTCTCGATCCCTTTGCATGGATTGACCCAAGAGAAGGCCCCAAAATTGCAGTTCAAATCTGAATGCCACATAGCATATCTGTTAGAGCATAATTAGAAATGAAAATGAGCAAATCTAAGGTGCTATGGACCAAAGGATAAGACCTACGGATCTTCAACATTTGAATATCTTAAAGATGATATCATGGAATTATATATATATAAAGTAAATATTTTGGAAACCGTTAAAACAATCAAAACAAAAGGAAACAATATAATGAGAACAAAATACCGTATCGAAAACGACAGTCTTGGTGTAGGTCAGGCAGTGTTGCCAACTCACCATAAAAGTATTTTATTTGAAATAGCACCGTACACAAAAATGCACCGATTTGAAATGCACTATTATTCCCAGCGGCGTATTTACGATTTTGTTTCGGGGCTTTGCTAACTCTATTCCTGCAATGTATGTGAAAATTCTGCAACGTATTGCATTTACTTTAAAATAACAATAAAATTTCCTGGAGAGGGCTTAAGCCCGGAAGACCCCCTTAAATACCAATGATTATGAGTAAACGTAACAGCAAATTGTAACGGTACAGTGTTGCATACTGTTGGAGTTACATGTGCTGAAAATGTACAATGGAGAAGTCTGATATGTGGCAACAGAGGGTAATAAAGAAATGTATTAGAAAAAAGTGAGGGACGTGCATTACACTTCCGTAGCCCTGGTGAAGAAGCAGACAACTAGCGAAAACAAAATGTTACACGCGATGAAAGTAATCCTTGTTTTCTTCTGTAAACTGCTTTTCTAGATTATGTAGAGTAATTACTTGGTGTATGTATTTCGTGTTAAGTGACATATTCTTTTACTTCCTCTCCTACACATCATATGATTATGCTACTATACACTGTAATATTACCATATTCACATTCAAAATGTAATTATTTTATTACTACTTCATTTCGTTTTTAATCGACTCGGATAGCCGTGTGGTCTAGAAGGCTATGCCACTGAATTTTCAGGCATCGCGGATTTTAACCACGCCTCGGACATGAATGTTTTTGTTGTACTTTTCACTTTGCATTCCATTGTCATCTTTCGTCTTTCATAGTGGTTCGGAGCTCACTTTACGCTGTAGGTCCCATCCTATATAGCTTCCGTGCTGAAACAGGACGTAAACATGGCATCACTCAATTTCATTTTTATATGAAACAATCTTTTGTGACACTACTGACATGTTGCCGTTGCACTATCGATGTTATTCTGAATTTGAATTAAATTCATATGAGACTCAGAATTCTTTACTCTCCTTTGTTATCACATATGAGACTTCTCCATTCTATATTTTTAGCACACATGGCTCCAACAGTGTGCAACATTGTACCACTACAATTCACTGTTATTTTTAGTGATAATACTGCACTTTCAATCTGTGCACATTTGTATATGGTGCTATTTTGAACAAAATTATTTTATGCTGAATTGGCAACAGCGCCTCATCTATGACAACATTGTTTGTGGTTTTCGATACGGCATTTTGTTCTCATTATATTGTTTACCCTTTTTTATTGTTGTTTTAAGAGTTTTCAAGATATTTACTTAAAACATATACTATATTTCCATGATATAATTTTTTTGATGTTCAAATGTGAAGCCCCGTAGGTCCTATCCTTCTGATCCATAACACTTAAATTTTGCTCATTTCCATTTCTCATTATGCTCTATCAGATATGGTAAGTGACAATCAGATTTGAGCGACAACTTGTTGGACTTTCCTTGTTAGATTCTGGAAGACAATATAGAATTTTGTGACCAGAAGTGCACAAAGCAAACATGGAAAACTGATAGACATTAGCTCAATGAGTATTCTTACTTCTATAAAACATAAACGGAGCGCACCCCCTCTTTTGAACGACATAAACAAAATTATCAAAATTATCATATGCATGCCCTCTGGGCAATCCACCAGTGTTTCTTCCAGACCTGTTTTTTGGGGGGTCCTGCCCCCCGGAGCTCTGAGATTGTCCCCCAGAGGAGACCAAAATAATACGTCTATAACATAATAATAAATAGAATAGTGTCAGCAGTGCCCTCCGGAATACTAAGTGTGCCCCCCTGAAACATTGTTTCTGAAAGAAACACTGATTTCCATTGTATTGTTGATCAACTTTGTCCATTTTCCCGCTGAGCTATGGCCACTGTTGTTTACATGCTAGGTCTTAGACCACGACCTCTTCCCACGAGGGCGGTTTTCCGCTTAGGCATGCTAGGAACGTGCCTAGGGCACAAAAAAATTGGAGGTGCAAAAAATTGGAGGGCGGAAAAAGAAAAAAAAAATATTTCTGTCCCGGTTGAGCTACCTGGCTACAAACAAACTTGATTTCGGCAACTAATATAAATGCGATACGTATAATTTTGCTTTTGTTAATTGAAAATAGTGATTTTTTTAACAGACCACCCACACACCCTTTTGTAAATTAGTACAGTAAATTAATGAAATCGTTTGCGATTCCATTAATTTCAAACGATTTCATTAATTCACGGTACTAGTTTACAAAAGGGTAGGTGGGTGGTATATGATGCCGCAAGAAATAAACAAGACTGGCCAAACCATGCCATTATCCTTTCCTTACGTCTACCGATTGCCAGTCCGGGACACAGCGGGTCCATTGGTGGTGGATAATGAAAAGACTCTCCAAAGAGCAAAAACGAAGAAGAGGAAAAGAGTAAGAGAGTTATGGGAAAATTCGTCCCGAACCAAAACTGGCAAGGTAATAACTTAAGGAGGGGTGCTCTGACAATAGTAGGAGGCGTAACAATTTGAAGTGCCTAGGAAGCCGGGGAGGTTCAAAACGGCCCTACTTCCCACACGAAATTGTATGCGCGCGACGCAAACGGGAACAATTCTGCACTTTTGGAATAGCTCTTTTATGCTATGAGTATCTTTAAACCAGACATGATTTTTATTGAGATCAAGCAACCCTTAATTCGATCAAATTAATCTTGATCTCTTAGACTATTACTTTTGTCACTCATGGTGAAAACAATTGACATTTACCCTATTTCTACATCTACTAATTGTCAGAAGTTTACATCACCCTACATTGTGTGCAATTATAGATAGACACCAAACCACAACAATAAGGTTGCGGCTGCTTACGTTCCAAACAAAATGTTAAATAGGATATGCAACGTTTTTTTTTTTTTTTCGTGTTACGTTAAGTGAATTTCGTCATTATTTCCCTGAATCTTCAAATGGTTCTCACTAAGAACAATGCATCTAATACATTTAATATTAGTGAAATGTAGTCCTGCCACATCCAGAAATAAAATTATGGATCCACCAATTCGATATTCGGTAGTTTGTTTTGGAGTTCGCCCAGTGGCTCTATTCTTGAATATATTGTGACGTGAGAGGCCATGCGTTTGACTCTAGTTTGAGGTTGTTTTCTCTCTTCTTTCGTTATGTTTAGATGCGTCAAAGATGTAGGCTGGTGGCAGCACTCCAAAACCTTAAAGACGATGGCTCTCCGCACATTATCCTTCAGCGCTGACAGCGTTTATAGTTAGCAATAGTTTAGAAAAGAAGTGTAACCTTAGACATGCTCTGTCTGTTTCAAATCTACGAAAACGTGCTTACGTCACTACGTTTATATACTTCCTTGATATATTTAGACCTTAGTTTCAAATATGAAATTCTCCTTTGTAAGCTGAAAATCTCTTTGAAAACTACAGTACAATTCTTTTTGGAAACTGCAATGAAACTGTATACATCACTAAAATCAGTGGTACATATAGTTTCTCACGAGGTGGACAATTTGTCTTCTTTTAAATCTTCTCATGACTACAGTCGTCGAATATTTAACACTTAGGTTCTTAATAATAATAATAATAATAATAATAATAATAATAATAATAATAATAATAATAATAATAATAATAATAATAATAATATAAATTTCAAAGAAGAAATATTCTTTTGATATTGCTTCACTTCTCAATGAATGCTTCTAAGAAATGATAATATTTTTACTTCGTAACGTGTAGTGTTATTAGCTCAGGAAATTACTGCACAAAAATTATGTCAATTTTGAAGAAATTCGAACAAGCGTGAAGTTTTGATTACTAGTAGAGCAAGTTGTACAAAATAACTCATGAAGGTTCTCCATCATTTCAGACTGAACCTCGGCTGCTAAATTAGAATATGGCAGCCACTTCAGCGTTTACTCCTGGCAATAATTAATCCAAGGTACGAGGGCCGTTCTTTTTCTATAATAGACAGTATGGTTGAAATATGCTTGTCTTATGATTCTGTGACAAGTTACGAATAAGTTGTGTTCATGCAAGTTTTGTGAGCATTTTAATGTGTCGGTTTTAGATATTATTACTTATCAGTGAGCTAGAAGCATTAATGTAGGGTATGTGCATTCATCTAGCAACAGTGAGTATTTTTAAAGCTTTCAGTTGCATGTGGATGAAGCGTATTGCAAATTTACAATGTAAATCAGGATCCTTTTGATGACACAACTGTAACAAACGCTCCGTGATCAAATGGGGAGAGACATTTCAAGCCTGTGAATGAGCTAGGAAAGAATACAGCAGAAGGTACTGCGTTCCAAAATAGATTCACTTTACCTGTCTTACCTTCGTATATAGTAGAAAATGACCACTGATATTTGGAAGTCTGCTAAAGCGAAATAGTACGGTAAAACGGGATACCAGGTCTCATTCGTAAACAAGTGCTTCTATCTGGTGTCTGATTGCACAACTAACGTTGAAACGTAACAGCCGCCATTGTGCAATGAGTCTAGATGCAGAAAAGAAGTATAGGTGGCTTTAAACCTGAACATTAAAACAATAGATGTATCACTAAATTGTTTTGACTTGGAACAAGTAAAGAAGTTGTAGTTAGCATTTTGATTATTCGAAGGTAATTGAATGCCTATAATATATCAATGTTTTAGCTATAATTACACTTAAAACATTTTTATCAGCTTGCCTATTTTTCGGAAGGCGCTATATTTTCAAGGTATTACAGAGTCGGACAGAAAGGGATACCATTCGGTACGGCGAAACGAGATAGTATTTCGTTTTACCCGACCACTTCTAGATAACAATTGATTTGCCATATGCACTTAAAATGGCAATATGAAAAGAAGCTACAGGTTTTACAGTGCTAATAATTGTATTGAGTGCTAATATAAATTTTAACAAAAGAAACACAGACCAAAGCTTAAAACCCACTTTATTTTATATTATAATTTGTAACGGTTTCGGATATCTAACATATCCTTCTTCAGACACTATCGACAATAAAGGTATTTTAATTTATTGTCGGTAGTGTCGGAAGAAGGATATGTTAGATATCCGAAACCGTTACAAATTATAATTTAAAATAAAGTGGGTTTTAAGCTTTGGTCAGTGTTTCTTTTGTTAAAATAATCAATCCAAACCATGGATAGTCTTGCTAATATAAAGCATGACCAGCCAATAATTACCCTTCGTAATGCTATATAGCCTATGGATAAACAACATTAACAACCAAACCAAGTTTATTGAAGTGGTTCTATGTGTACTTGACTATTATACATCTATTTTTGTTTATCTTCCAGGAATAATTTTAGATTGCAAGGAACAGTTCGCGGCATAGAAATTGTTACAAAAATTCTAAGTCCAAATTAATAGCAAACTCTAGCCCCGTTTTCTTATGCATCCAGAAATGCATGTCTCAATCGATTAGTTGCTTCTAGTATTCAATACAATTCCTCCCTCTCCTCCACCTCTCCTTGTCTAAAGCAGTGAGTGTGACGTAGTACACTCTTTCCATTCAGCTGAAAAAGAAACAGAAATCAAGTTTACAATGTTATAGCTTTAAAACAGTCTTTTCCACTCGTTTGTTCTGAAATATTTTTAAGAGCCTAAATTTAGAAAAAAGTCACACAATGTTCCCAGAGCTTCATAAAGAACTTTAGTTTCATTCTTTCCATTCTTTAAAGACTGCAAGCTAGTAAGATGATCCCTAAAAAATCAATGGAAATTGCCAATAACGGCAGCAGGTTTTGTGCTTCCTAAAGCCTGTAATGCACGCACAGAGCTCTAAAATATCTACTGACAGAAATGAGTGTTATTCAATGATTCATTTCATTTCTTTTCAGTAATTGCAAGCAAATGTTCCAGGGGGGTCATTTGGGCAGGACGGGAGGATGGAATTCCCCCTCACTTGATCTTCATAAATACGTATTGTTTGATCAAATGTATATTAATACACTAATAAAAAAGTGAAAATATTATGTCGGCTGAGAATGCCCCCCCCCCCCGAATAAAATCTGAAAGACACTGCTTTTAGCAAAAAAAAAACTATAGAGTTACGATAGCACATTGCTAGAGAGCTTACATTTGGTTTCAAGAGTCGAAGGTTTGATCTCAAGCCATATGAGTTCCTGGGCGACATTTAGAGAGAGATTGAAATATGGAGACAGAGATGAATGATTTATATACACAGATTTAGAATTGGGGAAAATGATCGGACAGCATTCATATTATGACGAAAATTGTAATTTTTGTGAAACAGAAGGAGGGAAGATTTCGAACTGCGGGAATCACATTAGTATGTTTAAGTATGTTTTGCCAAATTTTAGGACAACTTTAAAAATTTTAATAGCATTATTTATTTATTATTATTATTATTATTATTATTATTATTATTATTATTATTATTATTATTATTATTATTATTATTATTATTATTATTATTACCGAAGTGTTGTTAATTTAATGGTTCACCATGTTTTAAGCAGCTCCTGCCTAGTAGGTATTGTGCTGAACAAACACCCTGTGTGTAGGTTTTCTCCGGGTTCCGCTTCCTCCCACTTTCTTTGTTCCAATATTTCTTTCATTCTCATCATCGACGTCTTCCGTAGCTTAGCCGGCATAACCATTACTTAAAAACAAATGTTTTTAAGGCTCTTGTGAGTTCTGTATGCCTACATTCCACTTGAAATTTGCCTCGAAACTTTCCGTTATAACATTTAGCTAGTTGTAGGGACGTAAGCAGAGGGTATGTCCTGATGGTCCTGACACTTCTCTCCAATCCCGGCCATTTTGTAACTTCTGCCTAACGCTACGGGCGATTTTACAGATTTTAATTCAGTGTATCCTCATTCAGAATTTGTCTTCTATATTATTATTATTATTATTATTATTATTATTATTATTATTATTATTATTATTATTATTATTATTATTATTATTACTGTATATTTGAGACCTCAATATTACTGAACTATCTGATGGGTTGGGTGCTTCGTTCGTTCCCAAGGCAATTAAGGTTTCGACGGACAACATAGTGTTCGTGGATTTTCTCGGGACACTCCCACTTTCTCATTCCACCATTTCGTCCATCATAATTCACTTGCTTCAATCATAGTCTTCCTCAACTTAATGGGCATAATCGTTGGACACTAAACGTAAAGATTTGATTTTCAAGCTGTTAACTCAAACCAATCCGAATCGAAAAATAGTTGTATATTCTATTTTTACGTTTTTTCACGAAAAATATGTAGAGAAAAAAAAAACATTGGAAATCGTAATTCCATTCAAATGTGAAATAGCAGACTCATAATACCTTAACCTAAAACGAAGCCATTACGTTTCGTTTGGAATTTTTCCAAAATATATACGGATATTCAGAAAAGTGGAAGTATAGTGTCTATTTTCAAACAAAACAACCAAATTACGGTCCGTTTTCTGAAATAAACGAACACATTCTGTTTCAAGTTTAAACCGAACCCAAACCAGTTAACCCAGAGATGGCGTGGGTCAATGAAACCTAGACCCACAACTCACTGACCCAGCACCCACCATGACTTAGAACAGTAATCGGGTTTCTAATTATTCCAATTCCATTCTGATTTCTACCTGGCCGATCAAGCAATTTATGTGAATAAAATCACCACGGACCACCCACCGTGACCGAGTCTGTCCCATCGCCCACCGTAATCCACCATTCACCGTGACCCATTATGGCTCACCACCCACTATGTCCCACTGACTCACCAAAACACATCGTCATCAACACTGACATGATCCACGGCCTCTTAACCGACGAAAAATTTATACTTGCAATACAATCAGGTTGTGAAATTTTAACTAATCGAAATGTTATAACGGAAAGTTTCGAGGTAAAGTTCATTTAGAAAGTAGGGATACAAAACTCACAAGAGCCATAAGAAAATTTGTTTTTCAGTAATGATTGTGCCGGCTAAACTACAGAAGACGTCGATGATGAGAATGAAAGAAATATTGGAATAAAGAAAGTGAGAGGAAGCGGAACCCGAAGAAAACCTACACACAGGGTGTTTGTTCAGCACAATGCGGGCGGGAGCTGGGTGGAACATGGTGAACCATTAAATTAACAACACTTCGGTAATAATAATAATAATAATAATAATAATAATAATAATAATAATAATAATAATAATAATAATAATAATAATAATAATAATGGTATTAAAAGTTTTAAAGTTGCCCTAAAATTTGGCAAAACACACTTAAACGTAGGGATTTCGCAGGGGGGCTTCCGCACCTTCAAGACACGCCTCTGCAACTATCCACATTTTATACAAAGGACTTCCACTAAAGTTTCACGTAGAAAGTATTCTACTGTATGTTTTAAGGAAAATAACTGTAACAAAATTAACTGAATATCACGCAACAGTAAGGCATATAATAAACTAATTTTTAGAATAAGCAGATGTAATTATAAAAGCTTTGCTACAAAAATACCTACACAGACCATAATTCAATGAGCTCTGAAATACAAAGTAACAAAAAGCCTATAAGATTCAGTCTATAGAGCAATTGGTACTTAAAGAATGGACATACACTATTTCGAGAATCGATACAAGATGAGAAAGGGTTACGATACTTTTTGTCTCGTCTCGATTCTCATCTCCAAATTGAGACGATAATTTGGAGTTAGCCTTGTCCCGTCTGGAATGTAAAATGTTAATTCTCATTTTTTGTTTGTTGTAGAAACGAGATGAAAAATCCCAATTCTCATGGGCAACATTAAACAAAACCAAAATATTCTTGTCGAATGTCACGTTTCTGCTTGTAATTGTATGAACTAAGAGATAATTAGCTCCTAGCTTCTAATGGTCTACGAGATAATAATAATAATAATTATTATTAGTTTATTATTATTGCTATTATTATTCATGAAGATTTGAAAGTTCTAGTATTGAAACAGACGAATATTCAAATATCTGAATATAATAAAACGTGTGTCATCGTCGATCAATCACCATCAAAAATCCTAAAGTAAGAAAAAATGGCCAATGTGGATTCTAACCACGAACCTCCAGATTACTGATAAAGAGCCTTGACCACTGAACCACGATCACCACGCAGTAAATGTTTCGTTTTTAGTCTCTTTACTTTAGGTTTCTTTGCCTCCGCTTGCAAAGTTGTATTTCTTCTTTCTGAACGTATTTTGTATTCCTTTTATGATGATATAAGTGAATAATCTTCGGCAAAGTTTATATTAATAACTTGAGTTGTTCTTAAACTTTTGGTTCACAAGTTTGTTTCTTCTCCACATGAAACCATAGATAGACTGATTTAATTCTCATACTCTGCATTTGTTTCAAAGCAGTCACCATTACCTGATCAATGATTTATATCCGCCACGATACATTGTAACTATGTTACAAGAGGTTTACGTCCTATCTGAACGGCGCATCCACCGAGTCAAGTTTTCTAATATCCCATTCAGTTTGCTTTCAACGTAGCTAAAGGAAACGTATGTAACGCGTACTTAGAGTTCTCCGTAGCAGAATGGATAAAGTCAGGGTTCGGTAACTACAAGGTTCGTGGTTCGAAACTCGACTGAGAAGTTTCAGATTTTCTAAATTCTTAATCCCTCAGTTCGCAAGATCTTTCTGTTCCTTCGTAATCATCTGATTCTCTAAAAAGAGTTATCCACTTTAATTCAACAACTGCCTAATGTGATCCTCGCAGTTCGAAACCTTCCCTTCTTCTGTTTCACAAAATCACAATTTTTGTCATAATTCGAATGCTATCTAACCATTTTTCCCCAGTTCTAAATCTGTGTATATAAATCATCCCTCTCTGTCTCCACACTTGATTATCTCTCTCTCTACCTCTCTCTCTCAATGTTGCCCAGGAACTCATATGGCTTGAGATCAAACCTTCGACTCTTGAAACCAAATGTAAGCTATCTAGCAATGTGCTATCGTAACTCTATAGGTTTTTCGCTAAAAGCAATGTCTTTCAGATTTTATTTGGGGGGGCATTCTCAGCGACATAAGATTTTCACTTTTTTATTAGTGTATTACTATTCATTTGATCAAACAATACGTATTTATGAAGATCAAGTGAGGGGGAATTCCATCCTCCTGTCCTGCCCAAATGACCACCCTGGAACATTTGCTTGCAATTACTGAAAAGAAATGAAATGAATCGTTGAATAACACTCATTTCTGTCAATAGATATTTTGGAGCTCTGTGCGTGCATTACAGTTTTTAGGAAGCACAAAACCTGCTGCCGTTATTGGCAATTTCCATTGATTTTTTAGGGATCATCTTACTAGCTTGCAGTCTTTAAAGAATGGAAAGAATGAAACTAAAGTTCTTCATGACGCTCTGGGAACATTGTGTGATTTTTTTTTTTTAATTTAGACTCTTAAAAATATTTCAGAACAAAAACGAGTGGAAAAGACTATTTTAAAGCTATAACATTGTAAACTTGATTTCTGTTTCTTTTTCAGCTGAATGGAAAGAGTGTACTACGTCACACTCACTACTTTAGACAAGGGGAGGTGGAGGAGGGGGAGGAGTTGTATTGAATACTAGAAGCAACTAATCGATTGAGACATGCACTTCCGGATGCATAAGTAAATGGGGCTAGAGTTTGTTATTAATTTGGACTTAGAATTTTTGTAACAATTTCTATGCCGCGAACTGTACAGACGAACAACTGTTTGGCAATCCTTGGGCAAAAGAAACAAGAAAAATGTTGTAAAGGACGTCATTGAACGAAATAAGGGCTATCTAGAAGCTCCTAAGGAGTATGAGGTGCCTCGTTCTACGTTGGTGACAAGATTGTCGAAAGTAAGAAGATGACTTAGACTAGTTAACAACATAGCAGCAGAAAGTAGGGTTCTTTATTGCGTCAGTGAGCACATACTGTTACCAGGAAGTACAGAAATTGCTCCAAATGCACCAAAGAAGAGACGTTACAATTGGTAACATTCCCAAACTATATGGAGCAGCATTTATGATGGCTGCCTGTGTCCAAACAGCTGTAAATGTATTTCGCAAAACTGTGATATATCCTTTGAACCCACATGTGTTTCCAGACTAAACATTTAGTCTTGGAGAGACAATAAATAGACCCATACAGGAAACCTCGGTTTTCCAGACAAGTACTTACATGTCCTAACCCACCACAACCGTCGATTTCCCGCCAGGTGACAAACCAAGTAGAGTCAACAGATGGGAGAAACGTGTTGGAAGCTTTACCAACCTACCTAAGATACCTACAGCTGAAAATAATTGCACCACACTACGTAATAACAAGAAGAAAAGGAAAATGGCAATTCTAATGTCATCTCTTTAAAAGCATTAGTCGCTACAGGCTCAAGAAGTCAATAGAATTTGGCTTAATCGAACGAAAAAGGTTAATTTTGAACGTGATATAGTTAAAGATGTACAACCACTCACAAAAGTATCTCCTCCCCAATAGTGCTCTACTTCCATTACTTGGGGTCCAGGTCATTTGCAGCTGTGAGAACCCCTGGCACTGACAACAGTTGGTAGCACTGAGTCAAGTCTTTATGCAATTAAAGTTGTGAGTAGATGACGCACGAAACATTTCTCCATTCTGAAATCAATCTCCCTGGTTCACAGCGTGTTGTCCAATGAATATACGTTGATCTCAATATGCTGTGTATGTAATGTATTATTTCGTTATATGCTATATATTCAAAGAAATAAAAAAAACATTGATCACACATGAATCAGAAAATGCATGAAAGTAGATGAAAATGTCAAATGTAGAATAACTGCTGGAAATAAGTTTGAGAGTCACTGTCTCTATTGACAGACATTCTCCAGTTCTCTTTATTCCAACATCCTTTCCTTTCTATAATACGAAAGAGAAGATATTGCTTGTCATACTGAGTATGCATTGAAATTGAAATTGAAACAGGTACACTTAAAAAAGTCTCAACCTAAACGGGATTCGAACCCGTGTCTAGCGAAAAGAAGTTCAATGCGTTAACCACTCAACTACCACGCCAATTAACCTTCCACCCAAACTAATAACTAGTTAAAATAGTTTCACGGAGAAATATAAACAAGATACTCAAATATAACAAAAATAAACCAATATAAAGAAAATACAAATAAAATTATAAACAAGAAAATATAAGCAACTTGTGTGAGTGTCTTAAGGGGGCAGACTACTGAATATTTTTGAAAAACTAATAATTTTTCTTTTGCCCGTTTTTCGTAAGTGGAAAGAGGTAATAAAATGTAACTTACCACAATAATAGATAATGCTATTTTACACCCGAAAATACGGGTCGAAAGAATTTTCAGTGTTGCCATCCATAGAAATAACAGTGTGACCAGAATTTGAATTACTCAAAAATCTAGGTAAAGGCAGCGACTAGAAAAATGAATTCAACGGTAATTGATGATTTATCATGCTGTCTATCCTTCTTGTTTACTACTTTTTAAATAGTGTTTCTATTTATTTTGTAATGACTTATTTATTTTGTAAGAATTTATGTAAGGTTTATAAAATAAATAGAAATATTATTATTAGAAATAGAAATGAATTACTCAAAAATCTAGGTAAAGGCAGCGACTAGAAAAATAAACTCAACGGTAATTGATGACTTATCATGCTCTCTATCCTTCTTGTTTACTACTTTTTAAATAATATTTCTATTTATTTTATAAACCTTACATAAATTCTTACAAAATAAATAAGTCATTACAAAATAAATAGAAACACTATTTAAAAAGTAGTAAACAAGAAGGATAGACAGCATGATAAGTCATCAATTACCGTTGAATTCATTTTTCTAGTCGCTGCCTTTACCTAGATTTTTGAGTAATTCAAATTCTGGTCAGACTGTAATTTCTATGGATGGCAACACTGAAAATTCTTCCGATTTGTATTTTCAGGTGTAGAATAACATTATCTATTATTGTGGTAAGTTACATTTCATTACCTCTTTCCACTTACGAGAAACGGGCAAAAGAAAAATTATTAGTTTTTCAAAAATATTTAGTAGTCTGCAGCCTTAATGACTTACTCGAGATTTCCTTGTTTAACTCAAAAAAACAATTTATATAGACAATCATCAATGAGGAAAATAGCACAAAACGTTATTCAAGTTGAGGCTACGTCATAGGCAGACACGTAACTTTTGGAGGGGACAACTCCCCCACAGAGAAGCTCCCGCCGTTCGAGGGGTCCCATCTTCAGACAAAATTTTCTTACTCCATATACGATACGAACATGAAATTAGAAATGAGGCATCAAATAGGGTCGCTACATTACATAAACAAAGCAGTACACAAAATCTAAATAGAAAAAAAAAAATCAGTCGTGGACTCATTTCAGTAAAAAATGTCTACAATTATGAGCTCTAGAAATAACATTTATTCGTATGATTTTGAGATTTATCAATATTGTCCCCTTAATAATTTTGTCATATATGGAATGAGCCCAGGGAGTATCTAACGGAACCGCAGACCTTGTCGTGCGGGATGGCCCACAGGCTCTGGGAGGCCATAAAGATTAAGATAAAGTTGGAAAGAGGTTGCCCAAGAATTAGAAAAACAACTTTTTCTAGGGGGCCCAAATAAGTTTATTGGAGCTTGTCCCTACCCCAAAAAATCTAAGTTACGGGGCTGGTCATCGGTTGCAGGGATGGTCCCGATTTTACATTACATTTCGTCTTTCCCATAACCTCTAACTACCAAAGAAGAAAACACAACAAAAATTATTTTCACATTCTTTGAATTGTATCAACACGTGTAGAAGAAGACAGTTCTATGTTTATGTTCCATAAGTACTAGTTTATTTTCTTATATTCATATGAGGGATTTGTGGCAAATTGAGCCGGTGACACTAGCCGATTGATCTTGGGCGTTCGGCTTCTGATCATGTGGCGCAATGCACTAGGGATTCGAATTCTTCTGAAGAGCAAGGTCGAAATTTTAACTCTCCTCAGTTTTTCTGTGTTCGTGTCCTTGTAGTGTTTGGAATACGTCGAAAGGACATGAGGTGCCAGTGGCGAACAATTGTCCGGTTGGGGCGATTTGTTTAAAAAAATTGTGAAAGCAGGAAACTCCCATTGCAGCTATCTGGTTTCAAATCCCGTCGTGGCAATTATTATTTTTTCTGAATGGGAAGATTATGTCTATGTAATTGGTATTGTAATTATGTTATTCTTTATGATGATGATGATGATGATGACGATTATTATTATTATTATTATTATTATTATTATTATTATTATTATTATTATTATTATTATTATTATTATTATTATTATTATTATTATGCTTATTATTATTATTATTATTATTATTATTATTATTATTATTATTATTATTATTATTATTTTTAGAGAGGGAAAGAAAAAGTAACATAGTGGAAGGTATTCATAGGTACAGAAAAGATATACAGTATGTCAGATGTTTCTTAGATTTAACATAAACGCGATAATATTATTACGTTTATGGATTTACAGTTAGAATTATCATTTTATAACAACAAGAAAAGGAATATAAATATTTGCTATGTGATAACAGTAGAGATGCAAAAACGCCGGCTTTTTTGAATCGATGTTTTTTTTCACATAAAAAGCCGGCTTTTTTGAAAAAAAAAAACACGAGAATTTTGGAAATTTTGGCTTTTTCAATTTTCATGATTTTTCTATCTAAATATCTTTCTTATAGTATATTCTATAGTTAGATAAGAATTCCATGCCCTAAATACCATATTTCGCTTTAAAATTCACCAGCACGATGGATGCAGCCATGTTTTACGAATTAAAGCTAACGTGAAGAATGTAGTATTTGAGGGCAATTTTAGAGGCTATTTTACTTTATTTTATCTTTTGAGTTATCGACATTTTTTTCTTCTCGGGATCATTTCATTTTTTGTCATCTGTGTTTCATTTCTAAGAGCTTAGTACTCTAGCTTCTAGCGCAAAAGTTAAACTTACGTTTTTCTATATATCCGTCAAAGCGTGCGTTTTTCAATATATCCGTCAAACCGTACTTCCACATTTCGGTTATACTGTAGCTGTGCAACGATTTAGCAATAACTTTCCGGATACAACCTTGAATACTAATTTATACAAATAATGAGTAGCGGAATTAGAAAAAGTACTTTCGAGGGGATTTCTCTGATTGTTTCGTTTTCTAAAATGTCCTAGTTTTATTTGGGAGCAGCTTGAAGTTTATGAGTACAGACATAACTAATATTTCGTTTCGTTTATATATTTAGCGATAATCTTCCGGATACAACCTCATTGAAGATCATTTTATACTGAGAATAAGTGGCGGATTTAGAAAAGTATTTTGGGAGTCTTTTTTCTTACTAATGTTTAGTTTTTCTAAACAGTCGTAATTTTTATTTGACGGCAGCTTAAAGTTTATGAGTAAAGGCATAACTAATGGATATTTCGTTTGTTTTAGACATTCCGTAACTTTGGGAAACAGACTTCAGTCCGAAAGACCGCCCCTTTAACCTTCGCAAAACCGTCACTGCTGGTAATTAGTAATAATGATGATTTAAAAACAATAAGAAAGGAAGTCGGCCAACTCACAGTATACGCACTATTTCTACTTCACAGACGGAATGAAGAAAAGCTTTGTCAGAATGATCGAATGCTGAGTTGAATCCCGGACTTCCCGATAAAAGCGCAAAAGCTCCACTCAGTCATGTTTGTTGTGCAGTTGTATTTATCTTAAGTTAAATATATTCCGTAGTCATTTTTTTTTGGCGGGGGTGAGGAGAGTTCCATAATGATATGAAGGGTGTGATCCAAGAACATGATAACTAACAAATTTTCAATTGCTGAGTTATGCAACACCAGACAGACAGCAACGCGTACCGCTTCGTTTAATCCTTCATGTATAGTCTTATGTGAGAAATTAGATTTCCGACTTTCAAAATGGATTGTGCAGCAGAAAATTTCTAATTTCTTAAAATAGAAAATTGTGGGTTACCATGTTCTTGCCTCATACCCTTCATATGTTGAATCCCTCTTGTTAAAAATTCAGAAAACTTAAGGACTGAGTAAACCGTGATGGTGGTTATATAAAAGTGTAGAATTTCAAGAATATACAAAACCAAAAGCTCTAGATGTGCAGCCTTTAACACGTTCGCTGCTGAGAACGCCCATCGGCGTCCAGTACTGAATTTGGCATATGCGCCGGACGCCTCTCGGCGCTTGTCCCTGCAGTTGATTCACTTGCACCTGCACCTTGCACCAATACCAGCACTAGCGCTGGCGGGAAAGTGAATCAGCTGCAGGGACAAGCGCCGAGAGGCGTCCGGCGTATATGCCAAATTTAGTACTGGACGCCGATGGGCGTCCTCAGCAGCGAACGTGTTAAGTGTATCATATAAATCTAAGTATTTTTCTTATGTTTTATTTTAATTTTATTTTGTTCCATAAAGAGAGTATGGAATATTTTGAAGTAAAAGTACTACATAGAGTTTTGCTAGTTATTTGTGTAATTTTTTTAAAAAATAAGTATTTACTTTTAGGGTTGGCTGGTTTACACCAGCTGTTTTTCTTCTTTTTTTTAAAAATAAACAACTGGTTTAAACCGAAAAATAATAAAAGGTACGAAAAATGCGAATCGTGTGAACTTCATGGTGACGTTTCCATACATCAAACCATCTGCATTAGTTTTATTTCCTTTTCACCTTTTAATCAAGGTGTCCCATGTTCAATTCTCGGTCGAACCACAACCCTTCTTTCATGCGTAAATAAAGTAGCGGTTCGGATGTCACCTTAAGCGAAAGTCTTCTTCCTGATAACCTCGGTATTACGTAAGGATGTTAAGCCTGAACATACGAAACGAAACCAAATTGTATATTTCTGCATGCCTGAATGCCTGTTGTTTTATAAAGAAGCCAAGATTACTTAAATATGTTGATAGAAATTGGCAAAATTTATCGATTGCCCACGTAGCTTCCAACATTAGCTTAGATTGGTCTTTCAATGATATATACGTACTAAATTTGTAATTTAATACCTCAGTTTTAGCGTACTGATTATGATATGTTGACCTTTAAATTTTACATGCAAAGCAATAACAGGATTATTCCGTTATTGTTTTACATTTAGAGTAATGACGAGATTTTCCCGATGGCTAGGGCGGGAGTTTCTCAATTTAAGAAATTTAGTCACCGGACTTATTTAAGCTTATGTGACCTCTTCCAGCACAACCCCATTGTTGCATAGTAACACCAAGGTGAAACAAACTTATTTCTGTCAATATGTAATATAAATGCATAAAGTAAAAACTTAAACCCAAAAAAGCCTGTTTTAAACCAAAAAAAAAAACTAGTTTAAACTCCCCCCCAAAAACTGGGTTTTGCCATTTTCTAAAACAACCACGGTTGTTGCCAACCCAGCTTACTTTTGTATGTAGGAGGTTAAAAAAATCTTATTATATACATTGGTTAATCCTTTGGAATTCATAATGTAAATATGTTGAGAAGTAAAACTGTTTGAAATATCTTTTCGAAATTCATGGTTTATTTTCGAGGTTTTATATTATTATCGACATCAACCACTAAGTAAATGACTTTCTGTGTTATAGAGAAGCGAAACAAAATCTCGTTTATCAATTTAAAGCAGAATTTTGAAAAAAAGCCCAAAATTTCCCAAGCAAAAAAGCGAAGCAGAAAAAAACGATATTTTTTTAAAAAAAAGCCGTTTTTTTACCTAGCCCTTGCATCTCTAGATAACAGTAATGCATTCTGTTTCGACCTTCTTTTAGGTAGAAAGGTGAGATGACATCTTAAATAGGATCATTCCCGTGAATAGCATTTTAAGTTCGATCACTATTTGTAATTTGTGTACAGCTAGGAACAATTCCTTGGAACTCATTTTTGGCCCATACTACAGCAGTAAGGACGTATTTAGCCCTTATGTATTAATCAATTCTTGTCCAAACACGTTACATCCCCGACAGTTACGAAAAAAGTTGATACGAATGACGTAATTTTGTGTTGTTGTCATTTCACCTGTGAAGGAAGTCGTCTTAACTCTGAGACCCAGAGAAATTGAATATTTTCCATGTTAGTACACATCAGAAATATCAATATTGTAAATTATAAAAATGTGCTGAATAGCCACAGCCAATATCGAACTTGCGTCCCAAACATTATGAAACCAACGCTTAAGCTACTACTCTAAGACATCACTGTTCTGGGAAGAGGAAAAGTGGAGTTACAGTGATTTCAGTAATTACACATACGATTCCAGTGTAATAATGCTAAAACTTTGTGATTTCAGTCATGATAAAGTAGTAAAGTGTTATGCAGAAAGAATAGTCCAGAGAAGTAAATTTTTAAATTGACAACTTATATGTACGGAATCACTGCCACAGGCTCTCGCCTCGGACCCTGATTTTGCACGGCATGGCATTGCACAGATACCCATATTGATTGGAATCTGGTGTTTCAAGGTACTGGATTATTTCTTTAAGTTAACTAATTTAACGAACCTTCCTCAGTACCTTGCTTCCTATTTTGACGGGTTTTACACACTTTTACAGTCTTCCCACTAACTCTTTAAGGACAGGGACAGAAACATACAAACATTGAGGAGAGTAAAAATCACAAACACTATTTGCGCGTATTTTCCTTGCCTGAAGTAAAACAAAAAAAAAAAAAAAATGGTGAACATGCAATTTTCGGTCTTCAATCTTCAATGTGCTGTCAAATCCACAGTTTGAGTGGGTTAGTGGGTCAAATGCATCGAATTCTCTCAGTGGGTCAGTTGGACCTGGGTCAACAGCATGTGACCCACTGCGACCCACCACCCACCGTGACCCACTCTGACCCACCGACCCTTAGACAGCGTCTTTTGAACAGCATATTTTTTCACCGGGGACTCTAGAAATAGAAAACTAACGGTATTTACACGTTTCTGATAGGTTTCAGCTTGCCATTGTCCAAACCTATTATATGTATTGTGTATTATAGTAATAATAAAAGAACATTGTCACTTGGTAGGAATTGAAGAGGAAGAAAATTTAAGAAGCAGTTCAGGTTAAATTTACATCATGGCAGACAAGGTGGAACAAAACGAGCATTTGCGGGGCTTCTAACCAGCTCCTCCACGTCCTACTCCTCCTCCTACTACTTCTTATGCTGTGGATTCGTATAGCAAAATCGCACACGTTACATAATCATTTTTTGAATATTATTTTCATCTTAGTTTAATGAAAAACTTATTTTGAAAGTGTTAAATATAAAATATAAAACTAAAAAAAAACATTCCTTTACCCGGGATTGAACCCACAGCAAAAGCTATTATACTTACAAGCTCATTGTGCTAGTACTTTCGGCCACGAAGACCGCCAGCAGTATGCACTTTATTTTTGCTATATTTCTGCTACGTGGCGAGAAACGGATAATTCAAACTTACCAGAAACGAGTATTTAGCTCCTATGAGTAGGGTCGAGCGTGATTTAAAAATGTGCTTCTGAACACTGGTAAATTTGTCTACGTTTTACTTTCAAGGCCTCCATTTCCCTTTTTCGTTTGTTTCTGTTTACTTACATCAGTTGATTATCTCTAAGTGAGAAAAGAACTTGAGGCATTTTTTGAATATTGATATTCGTAATTGTAATAATAGCAATAGGACGTATACTACTACTTGGCTTTCGAGACACAGCCTGTGAGGTTTAGAAGAGCTAACTACTGGAGACAATACATTTTTGAATCACTGTATTATATAAATTATTATATCAAAATAAATGTAACTATGTGTACCTAATCATCACGGCCAAATTGCAGTCAAACAAAATGGCTTTAGGTATATAGTTAGGCCTTAATCCAAATTGTGATGTTATCATATTGCGTTTGTTATAATAATATCTTAAGGGATAGTGGGGATCCGAATATTTGCGAGAGAAATTGAGTATCTATCAAGCCGTTAAGCTTGCGGAGCTGAAATTAAGCGTATCAACTCTTTATTTAAAACGAATAGAGCGTCTAATACCATTTTTTAAACATTCTCCTTTATAGGGAGGGTTGCACTTTCTACATATGGTAAATATATAGTTGGTTAGTTTGTAAAAATTATGGAAAAAGATCGATATTAGTTGAGAAAAAATTGAGAAAGAAGAAATACAACCGGGTTGGATTCCCGGAGGAAACTCATGTGGTTCGGATTCACGTTAATCCGTACTTCATGCCGTAAGCGTCGGTGGACCACCGATGTCCAACTAGCTGCATCTGGCAAAAATTTGGCGGCCCGGGAGTGACGATCCACGGTGGCCCCTCGTCCGTTTTAAAAATTATACCACCAGCGGACCACCAGTGGCAGATACGCGACACAACGCCAATGAACCACATAATTATTCTCCCAAAATATGTTAAATCGCCTATATGCGCAATTTGTTTACTTTAAGGGGAGTCTGAAAAACACTAAAAAAAGTTTACAAGATGTATCCCGGGGTGGGTGCGAACCACTAACCTTTGGAGTACTTTACACGTGCTGTTCCGACTTGGTCACGGAGGCGATTAAAAAAATCGCTTGTAGAGACATAAATCTTAGAGGTATTTTTAAATTGACTGATCAGAGTGCTCCTGTAACCATGTATATTCGACGATAACCGTTGTTGATTAGACACCATGTAATTTTATAACAAAATGATGCGCGTCTATTTATTTCATTTCATGGTTCTCGCATATTCACTTTCAAATGATGGACTACAGTTGTCATCTAAATTCAAACAATTATACGCACTCACATCAAGATTTTTACTTCATGATGTAGACTCTTGACCCTCTTGGTTACTCTCGACCCAATGGTTACTCTTGACCCCCGCAGCTCACTTTAGGAACAAATCGTCAGGAAAAAATAATATATAATAATAACCGCATGCACATGACTGGCAATAGTTCGTGTTGGTCCCTTCGCGATATTACGCGATGAATCGAAGCAGCGCGGACCAAAATTAAGTCCTCGCTGCTGTGTGGCGGTAGCTTCAATACCCCGACTCTAGATAGCTCTTTCGACTCGGCGAAACCCTGCTGCTAGTGGCACACTAGCGGCAGTCCTTGCACACGTCGCTATAGCGACTATCGACATTTACTGGCAATTGGTCCACTAGGTGTTGGCGACGTTTGCGGTATGGGTTTGCTATGCGAAATTCAAAATTCATATCTTAATTTGAAATTTTCAATTGTTTCTTTTTATTTTAGATGAGTTTTTGACAATACAACTTATAGAGCAATCTTTAAGCTTTACAATGGTGTTTGTTTCACGTCTCTAGTGCACATATTAACCATTTTATGACAATTTTTAATAAACACTGTAACAGAAAACATGCCGTTTCTTGACACTTTTTGAACACCCTGTATGTGGACACTCTCAGGAGGAGAGAGGTAATATATAGGATTTTTTCGTCTCCCACTGTAATAAAGCTGTGCATCATTTTTTTTACAAAAATCTGAGATGGCGAAATCTGATGACTTGTTGATTTGACATCTTAATCTTGGTGGTAACAAATACAGTATATATTTATGTTAGTGCTTACGATATTCGAGGCTGTCTGGTTATAAAAATCCATTGTCCTCTATTTAGTCGATACAAGATGAGATGAGAGCAATGTCCCATCTCATGAGCAACACTAAAAATATTTCATATTACTGCTTACATTTCTCCTAGCTTTCGCTTTCCAGTCTAATCAGGTAATGATTTCAAAACGAGTTAAAACGAACTAAACGAGGGGGCCATTTATCAAACACGACTCGACTGAAACTCGACCTCAGAACAGTGACTCTACTTGGAACTCGGGTGGAGATAATTACCTTTGACTCGACTCGAATTCAGCTCGAATTTGGAGTCGCTCCTGCCCATACCTAAAGAATTGTATTGTAAATCGGGACCAACGCTGAAAACTATGACGTACCCTTAACTTGAAGAACGTTTTGTGAAATGTTCCTCATTGAGGAACATCTATATAAGTTTGTTTTTTTGTTTAAAGAAAGAAATCTCGAGTAAGTTATTCTGACACTCATATAAGCAAGGTCTTCTTATAGAGGGATAAATCGTTGAGTCCTTTTAATTTGACCAACAAAGTGCTCATTTAACCGTGTATATTAGACAATAACCGTTTGGGATAAAATAAAGTGTGTTCGGCATTTAATTTTATAATAAAATTACGCGCAACTATTTACTTTATTTTATAGTTCTCCCATATTCACTTTCTAATATTCGGCGACAGTTGCCATCTCAATTCATACAATTATACATATAATAATAATAATAATAATAATAATAATAATAATAATAATAATAATAATAATAATAATAATAATAATAATAATAATAATATCATTTACATAAACAATACCTTCCAATAAAGAAAAATAAATGTCACGCCGGGATTCGAACCCGGATCACTGAAAAAGCAGTTCTCTGCTTTCATACTTTGCCATCAATTCCTCAAACAAAGATAAGAAAACAAACTAGTAGTTGTGCTAGATAAACATAGCACACACTATTTCTACACCTGCTGATGCAATTCAAAGAATGCGAAAATAATGTCTGCCGGCTTTTCTTCTCTAGAAATTAGAAGTTACGGTGAGGAAGGATTGCAGTAATGTAAATCGGTACCAGTTAAAAACGATGAGGTAGCCTTATCTTGAAGAACGTTTCGTGATATTTTCCACATTGACTAAGGACTATATCACATGTGTGTTTAAGTTAAAGAAGGGAACCTCGAGTAAGTCATTGTAACACTCATAAGGAACGTCTCCTTATACGAGTATTAGTACGAGTACTTTGTGTATAGTCTTACATTCAATGCTTTTAACTAGCTAATAGTTTAAATGAAAGATGAAGTGACGCGGTAGGTAAGTGATTTGCTCATTGAACTTCTATTCGAAGGATCCGGGTTCAGATTCCGGTTGGGTTCTAACTTTTTCAAATGTTTGAATTTCAATTTCAATGCCTACTCAGTGTGACAAGCAAGATCTTCTT